>NC_143580.1:121068887-121368887 GCF_048544385.1 Mastigoproctus giganteus | reverse complement strand
AATGCAAAACTTGAAAATGATTTGGGAAAGAAATTCTGGTCATCGGAAAACAAAACAACAAAAAATTATTTCTGTTAGATAACGTTGCATTATTAAATGTGTAGTATAAAATGTGTATTATTATATGTATAATACATATATAAATTTGTGTTTTAATGTAAATATACATGTATATATGTGTGTAAACAAAGCCTCTGAAAGAGAAACATTTAGTATAAATGTTTTAACTATGTGTAATATGCATTTCATACATGCATACATATTACATATAGTTAGAACGTAAAAAAAAGTCAACCTCTGTTATAATGCAACACAGTTACATGTCAAAAATACTACATGTAAGGGGACTACATGTAACTGTGCTACATGTAATGCAACACAGTTACATGTAGTCCCCTCTGATATTATAACTGAGTGTGACTGTATTTGCAAAATATGCTTATATATCAATCAAAAAAATAAAGAAAAACTACCCACTTTTTTTACCCATCCATTCTAATAATTTGTCCAAACCTTCTTCAAATTTATTCAAACTACCCATTTTCACAACACAAGCTTGTTCTCATCATCAGTTACTCTCTAGCAGGATCTATTTGCACATCTATCCTGAAAATCATCCTTACCCAATTTAAATTTGTCTTCTTTACACGTATGTGTTGTTGTCCAAGGAACCACTACCATTCATTGAACATCAATTAAGATGCCATCAGCATCATTTAGTTTGCTTGCTCCATTTAAAGCCTTAGACTTTCAGTCAGGTCTCCTCATGGGTACTTACAAGGGGTAGTCAAAAAAAAACATTCTAAAAACAGTGTACAAACTGTGTTAATAAATAAGAAAACATGTGGTTATTTGACAACGTAACATTTTATAAAATAACACTTAAAAAAACTATGTCAGTGTCTTATACAATTTCTAAAATTTAATTTTTTGTGTTGGTAGGTGGAAGAATATCCAACAAATTGATTATAGTTCGGTATAATCAAATTTTTAACCAAAGCAGGCAAAAATGCTAAAGAAATCCAAGAAAGAATGAATAGCATTTGGGGAAGATTTACCCAGTTATGCTACTATTGCAAGACAGTCGTTAGAGTTCAAAAGAGAGCAGGAGTCAGTTGAGAATGGTCAAAGGTCTGATGGCAATCTGAAGCAATCAATTCTGAAACCACTACCATTCACTGAAGAAAAAATGTTAGAAAAAATAAGAATTAAAGCATCTGAATTTGGAAAAGTACAGTACTTAACATTTCCCATGGAAGCATTTTAACAATAATGCACAGGCATTTGAGACTGCCCAAAGTTTGTGCAAGACAGGTAACCAAAGCATTTCCATTAATGAAAAACATTAGAGGGTGAAGTTGTCAAAAGAGAATTTAAAATTAATTCTTGCTAATCTAGCTAGATTTTTCTGTTTGGCAACCAGTGATGAAACTTGGCTAGGTTTCTAGGATACTGAATCTAAATTAGAATATAGTAGAAGCATTAGTGATTTCCAACTCTAAAAAAGTTTCCAACTGAACCATCAGCTGAAAAAGTGTTGGCCTCAATTTTCTTCAACACAAAAGGATAGCTGTTAACTGATTACCTTGCACCAAAAACCATAATAACAGGCAAATATTATGCCAGTCTTAAAATTAAACGCTGCAGTTTGGGAAAAAAAAGATGAAGAATGTTGGGTCACCAGGCTTTGCTTCTCCATGACAATGCACCCATAGAAAAATCCCACATTGCACAGGCAAAAATTCATGAAATACAGAGATTTGAATAATTATTCCTTCCTGTACAGCCCAAATGACTATTATTCATTCAGAAACCCGAAGTGTAAGCCTTGTGAAACTTATTTTAAAGATGATGAAAAGCTAGAGGAAGCCTGGTTTGATGCTCCACCTGAAGGTTTTTTTTTTTTAAAGAATTAATCCAAGTCTTGTTGGAGTAACATATCTTTGCAGATTAAACACAATAAGTGTATTTATTGAACTTTGAGGTGAATACATCTAGGGAGATGGGAGGAAAAAAAAACCCTTCAGGTGCAGCATCAAACTAGACTTCCACAACTGCTTTTAGCAATGTTCTATCTCCACCTTGGAACACTGATGGATATAGAACTCTGTAAAAGGCCAGAAATGTGTGGTGTTATGTTTGTACAGTGTGTGTGTGTTGTTATGTTGTTTTTGGCCTCTTTATCACCAGGAAAGCCCGCTCAATGTCTGTCTACACAATGGGGAGGGGGGCCA
This sequence comes from Mastigoproctus giganteus, assembly GCF_048544385.1. Classification (NCBI taxonomy): domain Eukaryota; kingdom Metazoa; phylum Arthropoda; class Arachnida; order Uropygi; family Thelyphonidae; genus Mastigoproctus; species Mastigoproctus giganteus. The sequence goes on along the minus strand of NC_143580.1, from coordinate 121,366,653 downwards.
CAACTGCGCATGTACTGTGGCAGACCTCGATAATTTGTGGGTCTACTAATCCCTGTGTGTGCTATTTTGCACAAATCCTGCACCCACCAGAGCAAGTGTTATACCAGTGGGTGCCAGCAATCTCACCCCCAAGGTTGCTCAGACCCGGGGGCCAGCAAAAAAAAAAAAAAAAAAATTACTAGTGGTAACAGCTCCCATAAACTCAGTTCAACTGAGAATTTAAAAACTAAACATTTGTTCTCTTTTTTTTTTGTTTTGAGCAGTAGGTGTGAAGACACCTACTGCTCAAAGGGGGTTACAAGATAATAGGTACACTAATCCCCCAATGACTACTTATAATGCCGGTTCTTGTCACTTATTTACGACTTGCAAAATATCTGTTTATACCTATTCCAGTTATTACTTGAATTTTATGATTTCTGGTTGATTTTTTTTTTTTTTTTTTAATTTGGAGTCTTGAAGTTTCCTGGTTAATCCAATATCCCGGTAAATTGAGTCTGCTGTACTTTATTATTACCATATTTAATGTTGATAATGTCTTACTGTGTGTTTAATTTATCATAGTGGACATAGTGTTTTTTGTTATGCGGTTCCCGTGGTTTCCAACAAATCCGCGTTAAATACTCTGTTAACATAGCAAAGCCAGTCAGTGTGGGTTATGTGTGAGTAGTGTGTTCTTTGTGTTGTTTGACTGGCCTCTTCGTTACTGGGAGTAAAAGACATCTGACGGGCCGTCCATACTCTTGCAGGAGCGAGAGTGGGGAGGGCCAAGGAAAGAGCGGAGAAGAGACAGGAAAGTGGAAGACAGACAAGATAGCGAGGATGACAGAGCGTAGGCATCCTCCCAGGCAAAATGGAGCAGGAAGAGTGCTAGGTGCAGTTGTGGGAGTCCTGGAGAAAGACTGTGGGTAGGAAGAAGAGAATAGGTAAAGTTCAAATTAAAGAGTCCAGGATCGTCACAATGGAGAATCACGGAGCGGCGTCGACAGGGCTGTCCGCCATTTGCAGTTTCATGTCTGGAAGTTTCCGGTGCTGGGTATCAGTTGCTGTCTAGAGGAGGTTATCCAGGAGTAGTGTTCGGGAGTTGCAGGTGATGCCAGCGACGACGAAAGACCTCGTTGGCATAACTGGTCAGTGCATGGAAGGCATCATTAGATTCCAATAACTTGGTTTCTGGCCGAAGTGATGTAGTGTGGAGGTCTAGGAGTAGTCGGTTTCTTAGATCTAAGTATACGTTGCATGAGTGCATCATGTGATCCCAGTCTTCAGGTTCTCCGCAGGTACAGAGGGCATCCTCGACTAGGCCAAACTGTAGAAGGCGTCTCTTGAAGGACCTGTGGCCAGTTAATAGGAAGGAAGCATAGACGTTAGGGAAGAACCAAGTGGAACGTTGCTTGTTGATGTAGGTTACCTCAGGAAGGAAAAGTTTAGTAGTTGCACCAGTTGTGGAGTTATTCCAGCGGGTTTGCCATAAGTTTATGAATTGTAGCCACACACGTTTATGTTCCTGTTTGATGTCGGTATCGGTACGGGTTTGAATAGTGAGGAATTCAGCTTCCTTATTCTTCTTGATGGCATGAGAAAGTCCGATAAAAGCGACGTGGAGGTCCAAAGGGAGGCGGCCTGTTAGTAGCTGTAGGGCGGCAGTTGATGTCGTTCTACATGCGCGGGTCATTTGTAGTAGCATAAGTCGTTGAATTTGCTGAATTTTACGTTGAGCATGCACTAAAGTCATTCGGTGGTACCATACTGCAGCTCCATATGTGACAATTGGTATAAATACTGCTGAGTATAAAAGGCGTTGAGTTGGTCCTTTAAGACCCCAGTCCTTGCGGGTAAAGCGTGCTAACATAGTGATGTAATTTTTTATCTTTTCTTTGATAGCTTGGATATGAGGAATGAAAGTTCTCCTGTCGTCCAAAATTACTCCTAGGTACTTCACCGATCGGTAGTTTTTCAGTGGGCGGCCATTAAAACGTATGGTAGGAGGTCTGGAGAAGTCCAGTTTGCCTTTTAATAGGAGGGTTTTGCTCTTCTCAGTGGAGACTGAGAGTTTATTTTCCGTGGCCCATACGGACAGAGCAGCGAGAACAACCATAGCCTGGGTTTCTATGGTGGCGCGGGTGGGGCCCTCAATGATAATAACCATGTTGTCGGCATAAGAAAGCTGAGTAGAGTGTGGGTAGTCCCTCAGGAGCCAGTCGTCGAGTATCATATTCTAGACAGCTGGCCCCAGGATGGAGCCCTGGGGACAGCCTCGGGTTAGATGTCGGGTGATGCAGTGATATTTTGTTTTGATGCTGACCTTGCGGTTAGAGAAGTAGCTTTTGAGGCAGTGGTAGAAATTCCAAGTGCAGTTAGAGACTCTGGCCCTCTGAAGAACGCCCGGCCACCACACTGTGTCAAAAGCTCCTTTGAAGTCAATGAAGATTGCCAGTACATAAGTTGCATCCGACTGTTCTGCAATTTTGAGGGTTTTAGATAGAGCATCAATTGTGGAGTACCCTTGTTTGAATCCAAATTGAAGTGAGGATGCCAAACCACTGGCTTCATATCGGGGTTGGAAGCGGGAGAGCAGCAGTCTCTCAAAAACCTTGCCGAGAATGGGAAGCAGCGCAATCGGGCGATATGCCTTAGAGGTACCTGTGGGATCCTTAGGTAAGAGCCTCAGGTTAGCATGCTTCCAACGTGATGGAAAGTTACCCTCATTCAGACAGGTGTTGAAGAGCTGAAGAAGTATCATTGGAGCTATGGCCCAGAGACGTTGCACAGTCTCGCCTTCAATAAAATCCAGACCAGGAGCTTTACCTTTTTTGATTTTTTTAATTGCTGCATCGACTTCTTCCTCTGTCAATGGTTCCTCCATATTGTCTGGCTGGAAGCTGGAATTTTGTACTGCTATCTTCCTGTGAATGTCAGTGTCAGAGTTGGTGTTGTCCTGATATATTAGTTCATCCAGAATCCGGTTGATTGTATCTTCCCAGTGTGTAGTCTCAGACGAGTCATCAGAGCGGACAGAGTGTATGACATCCGTGGATCCCAGCTTATTCCTCACGAGTTTGTGGACTAAACCCCACGGATTCCGGTTCCCCTCAGTCTCGACAAGGGAACGCCAGGAGCTTTGCTTGGCATGGTAAATTTTGTTAGTATATTCACAGCGGACTGCTTTGAATCGGTCTCTATACTGTTCTGCAATGTGAGCAGGTTCAGTCCTTCTCTTGCGTTGGTATTCTTTCCGAGCGCGCTTCAGAGAATTGCGCAGGTTAGTGAGTTCCTGCGACCACCATGGAACAGATCTTGGTTTCCTGGAACATTTTTTCATGGAAGCCTCTGAAGCTTTGAGGAGCAGACTCTGCACAAAGTCTGTTTTCTGCGCACTGTTCATTGATTGGTAGAAGTTGCTAGGTGGGTCATGAAGAGCATCTTGAATTACATTGTCAAACTGGTCCCAATTCGCTGTTTTAGTAGAGAATCTTACAATATCCTGGATAGGCACTTGACGAGGGAGGACAGAATCGGTGACACTGTAAGTGATGAGGCGATGGTCGCTAGTAGTGGCTGTGTCATGCACCTGCCAATGGAGGAGTCTATTGCGAAGAGAAGAAGTAGTTAGTGTGATAAAGTAGGCAGTATTTCCAGGTTAGACTCTCCAGTTCCCGAAGAGTAGGTGGTTGGTTGTCCTGGTCTGTTGATGATTTCAAGGCTGTGTGAGGCAATGAATTCATCTAACATATCTCCAGGTGTTCTCATCAGTGTTCATGACATCAGTGTTCTCCAGGAGGTCAAGAGCTTGTTCTAGTCGAGCTATGTGCGGGAGGATATCTGTACCAAACTGGAAGTATGCTGTTAGGACCGCAATACGGCCGAAGCTGCCTTCTATTGTAGCCCCCGCTAGGTGGGGAGTGCAGAGTGATTCTATCTGTGTTACTACTAAGTCTGGATTGCGGACGATGATAGCAGCAAGGCACAATTGGTTTGTCGACTGGATTTTCCTGAAAGCCAGGGGATAACCAGAGACCCTTCCACGGACGCAGTATGGTTCCTGAAGGAGAAGAATGTCTAGATTCAACTCGTCCATTAGGGGATGAAGCTGTGTTGCCACTGAGATGGATTTTTGGCCATTGATTTGAGCTATACGAAGTCTGGGAGAGGGGGGGGGGTTGAGCATCCTATTTTCCATAGTTAGTCTTATTGTGTACTATATCTGCTGCTCTTCTATATACAAGGCACGCTCCATCCCGCACAGAGTGATCATAGGGTTTGTTAATTGCTTTGCAATTTGAGCATTTAGGAGGTGAGGCTTTGTTGGGACAGTCCTTGTAGAGATGCCCTGCCTCAGCACAATGCCCACATATTGGTTGTTTTTTAAGACACTTAGCAGAGGTATGCCCATAACCAAGACATTTGTAGCATTTCAGGACTGGTACAAAATCTCTGAATCTGTGGGATTACCAGCCCAGAAAAATTCTATCCTGGCTGTGTAGGAATCTCCTTATCCTGGGGGACACTTCTATAACCCAATTAAGTCGACCGCGAGTCCATGCATTGGTGGAAAATTGAATTTTCATCTCCTTAATGGCTTCTTCTTTGCTCATGGATTCAAAGAGATTTCTGTTATATACTTCCTCCAGTAGGTCAACTTTCTGGATTGAGCCATCTACATCAAACACAATTAAACTTGGTCCCCTGAGTTTAGGGGTTTCAAAGCTCTTCAAAGATCTTTAGCTGTGCCGCAAGACTTGATCTGTTCTAGATCTGACTTAGTGGCTGCTTCCAATATTATCCCTTTGTCGCGAATTTTGTGAATGTTTTTGATTTGGAGATTGTCTAATTTTGGTTTTATCTTCTTTAGGATGGTGTCCTTCACTCCATCGCTATCTGGGATGTCGCACCCTTCTCTAGCTTTTATAATCAGCATATGCTTGTTCTGTGTGGTGGGGATCTGAGGTAGTTTGAGCGTGGCAGCATAAGACAACTGGTGCCGAGTATCTTCATCAGAAGCTTGGTTGGAAGGTAGCCCGGTATTCAGAGCTGCTATAGTTGGATTTTTAGTTACTTTAGATAGAGTTTTATTAGTTTGTTGGAGTTGGGCACTGGTGGCCTTCAGCTGTTCATTTTCTATAATGACCTCATATAACTTCTTCTCTAAAGAGCCCCAGCAGCGCGAAATTTGTAATGATACGGCCCTGGTGACGTTGCTGTTTTTGCTACTGAGACAGTATTCCATTTTGCGCCTCAGTTTGTGTATAATTTTCAGGTTGGGAAAATCTTTGCTGAATAAATTCGGCATTTCATCCCATTCCTCTTCATCCTCCCATTGTTTAGGGGGGGAGTGAACCAGATGCGTCTGGTCTTTTGAGAACCTTTTTCTTGAGGGTAGGAAGTCTCTTCGTGGATGCTGCGGGATCACAATCGCTGTTCACCCCATTACAATCAGCATCGTCGCCGCCGGGAGAGTTGTCCGCGGCAGGTATGCTGTGTTCATTTGCCGCGGAAGCCTGTTGTTTCGCGGTCCGAATTTTGTTTTTAGTCATCGCGATCGAGGAGGGAACCCCCTCCGAGTTTTCTTCCCCCGAGGACTGGTGCGGTTGCCTGCAGGAACGCAGTGAAGCTCTACGATGTGCATTTACTTTTCCAGCCATTATGCAGAGCTATAAGCAGCAGATGACAAATCAAGCATTAATAGGGAAAGGATAGTCAGTTTACTGTTCTGCAGTAGAGTTGTAGGAAGAACAATAACGTTTGTCTATTGGGTTAACTACAGGTGGTCGCGGGCGGGCAACTACTACCGAAGGCAATATAGCGACCAAAAAGCTACCTTCACACCAGTGACCTTCAGCCGGTCAAGATAATGGCAGTAGTTTGCTTCGGCTTTAACAAAATTGTTCAAACACAAATTAAAATTAAAAGTTACTTATCTGCTATAAGTCCAGTGCCTCCATGACCCGTATGATTGGAAAGCATTTGGTGTCCACTATAAGATGATATCTATCATATTGGGTAATAATCTAGATTTTTTACTAAATTTAAGTTACTTTAGAGAGCACAATTTACCATCAACTTGTACTACCGGCCACCTGGCGGTCTCCTGTTTAATTTATCAATTAAACTTTATTATATGTATGCATGTACAAGAAAATCACATTATATATAGGGTCAGCAAGTATTCACTTATATCCGCGGTTTCAGCCATCCATGGTAGGTCTTGGAATGTAGTCCCCCACGGATACTGTCTTACTGTATCCAAAAATGTGATTCTAGTAAACGATGAAAGCATAGTGCATTTTATTGATTTGGATCGGTATTTTGAAATTTGATTCTATTGAGCGGCTCATTCTAATAACCAGCAAACACTATAACCGGCACTTACTGTATGTTAAAAATAAAATAAAAAAACGAATATACATTTATTTTGCTTTGGCTGTAGACAATAAAATAAAACTATAAACTTAATATGTTACAATTAAAATTAAGTTTAATATTAATTAATATTAAACTATAAATATTACAATTAAAATGTTACAATTATAACAAAAGAGAGAGCATTTTGCGAAATCGAATACAGTAGCCAATTATGCGAAAGTGATTCACCGTTTTGTAATTTTTTAGTGTAATATTCAATAGAAAAGTTTCTTCTATTATTATCTTTATCTTTTGGAAAATTAAATAAAAATTAAATTTTTTTAATTGTTCTGGTTTGTTTTCAACTAACATCATTCTTATTTTATTATTTAAAATTTGTGGCCATTTCAGGATCAATAAATGAAATTAGTTGATCTTGTATACCACTATTGTGATCTTCACTTTCCTCTTCATCAGTATTTTCTTCACTTGCACCTAGTGTTTCTTGCTGAATTGGAATGGCAACCAATCTTGGACAGGTAATAATTCACGTTTCAGTTTCTTCATCAATAGTAGTAAAGCTAGAGGAAATCGAAGTTGACAGACCCAGCTGTGGCTGAATGTCCAGAAACCTGATAATTAAATGTTCATTGTTATGCTTTATTTATTTCGTTGCTTTTCATTTGTTTCTTGTCTGTATTCATAACCAGAGAGTAGTTTCCTTCCATCAGACATGTAAGAAATATTAAAAATAAAAAAAGGTTTTAAATTTAAAATTCATTATTTGTTAATATAAAATACAACAAAACACATTCTTCAATACATTGAACTTTTAGTCTTAGTCTTTGTCATCTCTTTTAGTGTTTACAGAACATTGGTCTTTACAGCCTCTTGGTCTCTGCCACTCCTTAGTCATTGCTGCTCTGGTGTGGTACACCACTTGCACCACTGGATTGGTCATTGGGATTAAGGTCAGTTGCAATTGTTACATCAGTTCAAAGAATCTTTTGCTATAGTATACAGTAATATATTTTTTGTGCCATTTTATCTGAGCTGATGTCTTTTTCGGAACTTGTGTCTTTAAATTAATTTAAAATTTGTTTATATTAAATCTCATCTAGTACTGTTATGGTTACAAAACGTGAACTGATGGAATTGAGCCTGGAAATTAAACTGAAAATTACACAAGAGGCTGATAGGATTGAACTTAGTACAATGGACTTGGCAAAGGAACACAAAATCCCTTTACCTACTTTATCTACAATACTGAAAAATTGAAAAAGACTTGAAGAAGTGCATGGCACTGGAACAGCGATGAAAAACAGGAAACGAATTCCTGGTTCAAAACATGAGCTTGAAACAAAATTTTGAGTGGCACCAACAAATGTATACATCTAATTTGCCAATATCAGGTCTGATTTTGCAAGAAAAGGCAAATTATCTGGCTCAGCAACATGGAATTAGAACTTCAAATGCAGCAGTGGCTGGCTCCAAAGATTTAAAGACAGGAATAACTTGGTTTCGTGAAATTTTTTTAGCAAGTCTGGATTAGTTGGCAAAAAAAGGCTACAGACTGGTTGTGCTCTGTACGGCCCATTCTTGAAAAATATGAAGCAAAGGATATTTTTATCTTGATGAGACAAGTTTATTTTATAATTTGCTGCCAAGCAAAACATTTGCTGTTCGAGGAGAATCCTGTCATGGTGGAAAATTAAGGAAACAAAGACTCACTATTCTGTTATGCTGCAATTCAAATGGCAATACAAAGCTATGCCCACTGGTGATTAGTAAGTTTTCCAAGCCAAGATGTTCTAAAGAAGTTAACCAACTTCCCCATGATTATGTGGCGAATAGAAGTGCTTGGCTTATGGTCAAAATTTTTCAGTCTTGGTTATCAAATGTGGATAGAAGAATGGCTTCAGAAAAAAGGAACATTTTGATGATTCTAGATCGTTGTACAGCACATTTTAACAAGACACTTAAGTTGACAAATATACGGCTGTTGTTTTTAACCTCCCATTACCATCCATAGCGGCGCCTCTGTAGTCAGGTGGGCAGGAACAACAGTTTCGTAGCACACGCTTCTTGATTAGACCGGGGTTTGAGCCCATGACCATCAAATACGGAGGATGCAGAAAGGTCAGGGAATGACCACCACCGCATAACCACAGAGCAATATGGCCTTAGTTGCTAATGCTCCTAAAAACCAAAATAACAACAACCATCCATAGCCAAGAAGTCAGGTAGACCAGGGATCAAGCCCCTGACTGCTAAATATGGGTCGATCTGCTAACACGCACTGGACCAGCGTGGCAGATTATGATCCATTTCCCTCAACATGAATTGTTGAGGAGGCTTCCATCCTGCAGTGGGTAATAATGGCTGCAGTTTACCTTTTACCATTTTTTTTTTTTTTTTTTTTTTAATCACCAGTTTTATGCAGCCACTGGATCAAGGCATTATAACCACAAGGGAGCATATGATAAGAGCCTGCCTGATAAGGTACTTGATCCTCAACATAGTAGGGAGGAAACAATTTGCAGCTAAATTGGAATGTCTTGGATGCTATCTATAATCTTGTTATTGCTTGGGACAGTATTGCATCAAGTGTAATAATCAACTGCTTCAGAAAGAGTGGCTTTGGAGAGAATATCATCGAAAAACATAGTCCAGTAGAAGAATGTGATAGCAACATTGAGGAATGGGGGAATTTGAAGGAGCTATGGATTTTGTTGATGAATTTAAAGAGTTTGTGAGGGTACAAGTAGTTTCTATCACAGCAACGCAACACCAAAAGAGCTGCTAAGCATCAAGCAAAACGATGATGGTTTTGTTATCAGCAACAGGATGGATTTTGCTGGTGAATTTAAAGAGTTTGTGAAGGTAAAAGTAGTTTCTACCACAACAATGCAACACCAAAGAGCTGCTAAGCATCAAGCAAAACGATGATGTTTTTGTTATCAGTGACAGCAAAAGTGAAGAACACACACACACACACACGCACACACGCACACACACGCACACACGCACACGCACACGCGCACGCACACACACACACACACAACCATCCAAAAAAGATGCCCAAAATGCATTGAACCTAATAGAGAATGTGTGGCATATAGTAATGTTAATAAAGAAACAACTATTGCATTTTATAATGTCTGTGCTGTAGTAAAAAATGCATATAGGACAAAAACTGTGCAAACAACATTGGATTTTTTCTTTAAATTAGATTAATTTATCAAAAAGTTAATGGATTGTGTGTCTCCTTTTATATTAAGATTAATTCTTTTACTGTGATACTAAAATATTGTATACAGGCAGTTCTTACTTTACGAGGTCCTGAGGTTACAAGTTTTTTTTTTTTTTTTTTTCAAGTATCAACAAAATCGAATATATGCACATTAATTACAAAAAAAATGAATGTTAAACATTCATAAATACTGAATTTCAAAGCACGCACATAGCTATACGATACATTACCCTGTTTTACCATATTAATCCGTTACCATCATATTGCGAAAATATCGTAATGTGAACCCAATAACACATTGTTTTTTGGTAATTCATTCCACAACCTCGGAAGTTCAAATTTTCGCTATATAACCCCCTAAAAGGTTGTTCTTATAGTGTAAATTTATTAGTTACCAATTCAAATCATTAAATGCACTACACTTTCATCGTTATCATACGTTATAAGAACCAATTTTGAACGGCTTTGTGATATTTTTCTAAAGCACATTTCTGGAAGTCACGACCATAAAACAATAAAAACAATTTGCACTTTCCAGTTTATTGGGCTTTTCTATTACTGCAGGCAATTATAAATGGGTAGTAAACTCAATATTATTGCATTTGTGAAAATATCGATACCTGGAATTGTGTGGGTTTTTTGTATTATGGTAAAATGTTTTTGCTCTTTACTGAAATCTTCAATCTTATAAAAAACATAAATAAATTTTCAGAATCTTCTCTTCATTTCTTTTTTTTTTTTAAGCTTCCTAAACTTATTACTCCACGCAAATCGTGTTAGTTGCAATTTATGCTTTCTGTTAAAAATGTTTATGCAGGCAATTGAAATTTATAAAGAAAAGAGAAGATTATCTTGGAAATAAATGCCTCTAGAAGCATTTCTGAAGACAACGACTCCTTGTGAAACAAACCAACGAGTGTCAAGCCAATAATGAGTGATAAACGAGTTAGTCGATAATGATGATGAAGAATAAACATTCTTTAACATTTGTAAGTCATAAATAATTTCTCTATTATAATTTGCTTGATTTTACAGGCTGCATTTTCATTTCTTTGGATAAATCAATCATTGTTTAAACAAACTAATTAGCTAACTAATTTCATTGTTGATAATATTATGTCTATGGGAAATAAATTCCCGCTTTACGTATTAACTTGTAAAGTCGAGAACTTCCTGTATATCAAAATACAGTGGATTCCAGTTATTTGGGCTACCGGTTAATCGGGGCAGCCGTTTATTTGGGGCAAATCTTAAAAAACAGAAACCAATCAAGAAAATAGCCAGGGTTTACTTCGCTTAATTGAAACAGCATGCCATTTAATTGGGGCAGGAGACTGCAGCACTGGAGATTACCCTACGATTATCTCCGACGGTACCACATGGTTCAGTCAAAATTCTGCAGGTCACAACCATAAAACAATTAGCAGTCACCTGTTTATTGGGCTTTTCTGTTAGTGAAATCTATCAAATGGACAGTAAACTCGATTTTACTGAATTTTCAATAATACTGACAGCTGGAATTCTGTGGGTTATTATGGTGAAATGTATTTACACTTCCATGAAATCTTCAATCATATAAAAAAATTTATTTTCAGATCTTCTCTTCATTCCTATTTTTAAACTTTGTAACTCGTTACTCCGTTCTCACTTGCGCGTATTGTGTTACTTGCAATTTGTGTGTGCCGTGTTCTTTGTTATTGATTGCTTATCTTTTTACTGTTTTAAATTTTAACCCCCATCCACAAATTTCAGCGAACAGGAATGTCAACTAGTTCGTATGTACATATTACAGTATGTATTAATTATTCTGATTATCACGTCTCATTTAATTTTTTTAATTGGTAAGGTAATAAAGGGTAACAAGAAGAAGAAATGAATCACTTATAAGTTTATCAAGTGGAAATCTGCTGTACACCAATGGAAACAGTGAAAGGAGTGAAGGTGGAGTTGGGTTTCTGGTCCATAAAGATTTTAAAAACAACATTTTGGAATTCAAAAGTACATCACCAAGAGTGTCAAGACTAATACTCAAGATTTCTAAGAGATACAAGCTAAAGATTATAATGATTTATGCACCAACATCGAGCCATGATGATGAAGAGGTTGAAGAAATGTACACCGAAATTGAGAGTCTTCTAGATGAGCAGAAAACCCGCTACACAAATTATTATGGGAGACTTCAATGCTAAGGTTGGAAAAAGACAAAACAGCGCAGAAAGGGGAACTATAGGAAATTTTGGAATTGGTGAAAGAAATGAAAGAGGTGAAAGACTTGTGGAATTTGCAGAATCTCAAGGACTGTCAGTAATGAACACTTTTTTCAAGAAAAGGGTGAACAGAAAGTGGACATGGACGAGTCCAAATGGATTAACTACTAATGAAATCGACTTCATCCTCACTAACAGAAGATATATTGTGAATGATGTTACCGTCCTGAATAAGGTAAATGTTGGAAGTGATCACAGAATGGTAAGATGTTCACTTGATATAGATGTAGGAAAGGAAAGGAAAAAACTGACTCGAGTAAATAATCCAAAGGTCTTTGAGATAACAGAAGAGGAGAAAAAGCAGTATGTACTGGAACTTAAGAACAAGTATGAGCTTCTGCAGACTGCTGAGGACCAAGATATCGACGAGGAATATTACAACTTTTTGAAAGTGATAAAGCCCAAGAAACCTATAGGGAAAAAGAAATCCAAAGAAGAAAAAATTAGTCAAGAAAAACTTGTCATGATGAACCGAAGATGACAAATGAAAAGCAAGAAAAACACTGACAGGGAGAAAATTGAGTATACTGAGCTATGCAAAGCCATTAGAAAGAGACTCAGAGAGGACATAAGAAGATTTAACACAAGAAAAGTAGAACAAGCATTAAGGGAAAACAAAGGATTTAAATGAGCAGCCATGAGCAGTAATACAGAAAGACAAATGATACTGAAACTGAAGAATAGCGATGGTGTACTCATAAACAGCAGAGAAGGCATAATTCAAATAGCAGAAGACTGCTATAGAGAATTATACAAGGAGCAGGGGAATGATGCCAGCAGTGGGGAAGATGGATTGCAAAGTAGCAACACATACGACATACCCAATATTCTTCCTGATGAGGTAGAACATGCATTGAAGAAAATGAAGAATCAGAAAGCCCCGGGGGAAGATGAAGTTACTGTAGAGTTGTTAAAATTGGGAGGAAGAGACATAACACAAAATCTGGCAAGGCTCTTCACAAAGTGCATCAGAAAAGGTGTGACGCCTAAGCAGTGGAATAATGCAATCATAGTTTTGCTACATAAGAAAGGAGATAAATCAGAAATTGGAAATTATAGACCAATTAGCTTGTTATCCCACATCTACAAGTTGTTCACAAGGGTTATTACTAACAGATTAGAAAGAATACTTGATGAGAATCAACCGAAAGAGCAAGCTGGCTTTAGGACAGGATTCTCAACTATGGATCACCTTCATGTAATATCACAGCTAATGGAGAAAGCAAATGAATATAAAACACCATTATGCCTGGCATTTGTGGATTATGAAAAGGCATTTGACTCCATACAGCATAAGGCAATGTTTCGGGCACTGGAAAGACAAGGCATTGATACCCCATATATTATGATTTTGAAGAAAATATTCGAGAGTGCTACCTCCTTTATTAGACTAGACAAAGACAGTAGGAAATTTAAAATTGAGAAAGGAGTTCGACAAGGAGACACAATATCTCCGAAGCTGTTTAATGCTGCCCTTGAGGAAGCTTTCAGAAGATTAGACTGGTCACAGAAAGGAGTCAATGTGAACGGAGAGTACCTAAACCATTTACGATTTGCAGATGACATTGTGGTCATAAGCCATGATCCCAAAGAATTAGAGGAAAATCTTAATCAGTTATGCAGAGCTAGTAAGGATTTTGGACTAAAGATGAATATGGCTAAAACAAAAGTAATGATGAACAAGTATGCCACAGAAAGGGAAATAATGATTGAAGGAGCAGTAATTGAAAAGGTGGAGTCAAATACTTATCTGGGACAAGTTATTAGCTGTAATAATGATAAATGGCTGGAAGTCAAGAGAAGAATAAATTTTGGATGGATAGCATTCAGGAAATATAGTCACATACTGAAGAGCAATATCCCAGTTTGTCTGAAACGTAAAATAATGAACCAATGTATACTCCCCACCATGACTTATGGAAGTGAAACTTGGGCACTCACCAAAAGAATGGAAGAGAAGCTGAGAACTACACAGCCAAGAATGGAACGAATCATATTGGGAATCAGACCGTTAGATAAGAAGAGAAACACATGGATTAGGCAACAAACTCAAGTAAAGGACATTCTTATCAAAACTAAAGAACTAAAATGGTCTTGGGCAGGACACATAGCTCGAAGACATGATGACAGATGGACTAAGAAAATAACAGAATGGTATCCAAGAGGAGCTAGAAGAAAACCTGGAAGACAAAGGCGGAGATGGATAGATGAAATTCATGAGTTTGTGGGTAGTAAATGGATGTCCAGTGCTCAAAACAGAAGGCACTGGAAAGTTGCTGGAGAGACCTTCATCCTGCAGTGGATTGAAAATGGCTGATGATGATGATGAATAAAGGGTAAATTTGTGCTTAATATATCTTTGCTTTTATAGCCTGTGGATAATATTCGTCCTATTTTCACTAATTAAAATCGCTGTTTAATAGAATTAAAATTCAATTCACAAACATGATCACAATGACCAGCGCTTACTACACATCGTATAGTGAACGGTACTTTCCTATGGTGAGTTCGTCATAACGTGATTTGATTGTACAGCGAACCAATTGTAAAGGGGGGGGGATACATTGTATTTTTAACTATATATGTTAAACTTCTGATAATTGGGGCAGCCGCTTAATCGGGCCAAAATGCGCTAGTCACGATGTGTCCCAAATAGCCGGAATGGACTGTATATACAATATTTTCATTTCTTTAATTGCTTTTCTCTTATTTATCATACAAAGAAAATAAAACCTTTAAAAAGTGCGTTCATCCTACAGTATCGTTAAACAAGGCTTTTGTTTTTATTATTTTTTGTTTTTATTATTTTTTATTTTAATTATTTTATTTTATTAATTTAAATTAATTTATTTTTTATTTTAATTATTTTATTTTATTAATTTAAATTAATTTATTTTTTTTTATTTTTGATATTATTATTATCTATTATTATTTTTAGACATATAGTATAGACCCAAAAAAATAAAAATAAAAATAATAATGGTAAAATTTTCACACTTTTTGAGGACCTCATTACCACAAACCTCGTTAATACGTTAATAATTAGGTCCTTGAGGTTGTCAGAGACATTCTCTCAGATATGCCAGACAAGCTGTACTTGCTACCTGGGAGTCTAAAATGCTGATGGAACTGATATTCGGGTGACATTCAAGTCACCTGGACTCAATTTCGGCAGAGTCTGTGACAGCCAAATCCTCTGCCTGCACCTTCACGATGTTGGGACTGTTAGTAATCCTGGGTATAACCTCCATGCACAAGCACACTGTGGGTACCACCCAGGTGTGAATCAATATAAGCAGGAGTCGAGGTGTGGCGCCAACACCACATGGAGGAATGCCACCCCTCTGTGTTACCAGGCAATACTAGGTGGTAGATGACTCTTGTCAACTGGTGCAATACTACTACTTTGCTTACTGGAGGTTTGAAGTGGTGGAACCCATGTTTAGTCTGCAGATGAATTTTGCAGTGACTTTGCCATGTTTAGTGACTGATGAATTTTGAGGTTATGATGAACATCAGGCGAGGTCCAATCTTCTTTACATTTTGAGGGTACAGCTCTAAAACGGTGTTCGTAGGCCGGCCACTAGTTAGTACATCGGACCGAACCTACTGGTAACTCTTTAGGAGGCTTCCAAGATCAGCTAGTGTATAATCTTGCTACCTCTGTTCTGCCAGATAGTGATTGAAGAGAGTCCGAGTAGTATGTATGCGGGGGGGGGGCATTGTTGAGGCCATGTTATGTCAAGGATCTGGGTATATTCTTACCATGTGTATGTCATATTCAAAAATTTCATTACTTCATACAGCATGTCCCACCCACTTTTTCTTACTATTTAATAAACCATGAATTGTCAAACTAATGGAGTACGCATATTTGCGAAAAGATCTAAACCTCTCAAACACTTCCTAGTTCATTTCACAAATATACGTGGTCTCAATTCTAATTTCAACGACGTCCATTTCCACTTGCAGTCTACCAAACCCCATGTACTTTTTCTGACAGAATCTCAGTTACCAGTTGATTCAACTACTGCTCATCTCAGCTGCCCAAATTATTCGCTGTATCATTTCGCTTCAAAGATTGCACTTGTGCATATTTCCGTTCCAGTATTCCCTGTCACAGACTTGGTAATTTGGAATCTCCTCTTTTTGATCTTCTCTGGCTTAAAATCTCTCTACCTCACTGTGTCAAATTCATCTGTTGTCTCTACCATTCCCCCAAATCCACTAAGCACTTGGAGCTCTCCAACTTATCCTCTTTGCAACTTGACTTTCTCCAGTCCAACTTTCCTAACAGTGAGGTAATTTTCCTTGGTGATTTTAATGTTCACAACTCCAGCCGGCTTCCACTTTATAGTCACACCGACCCAGCTGGTCCAGATGCTGAGGCTTTTGCAATTAATAATGACCTTGCACAGATTGTTCATTTACCTACAAGGATACCGGACTATCCTAACCATACACCAACACGCTTGATATTTTTCTCACAAACAACCCTTCTAAGTCACGGTCAAAGTGAGTGGTCCTTTAGGCACCTCAGATCACAACTTCGTGATTGTCTCTTCTCCAATGGAGCTTTTATCTCATGGCTATTCCCAACCTCTTATTGTTTGGCATTACAAGAATGTAAAATGTGATGACCTGCGAGCTTTCTTTTCTTCTTTTCCTTGGTTAGATTACTGTTTCAAAACTTCTGATGTCAACATTTGCTCAGATCGAGTCAGTGAAATTATTCTTGTAGGATTGGAATCCTTTATTCCATACTCCACTTTAAAATCTCGTGCTTCATCTAAACCTTGGTTTTCCAATAAATGTGCTAAGGCTGTTCAAGAGAAGAACATTGCATATCTTAATTGGCTTGTTTCCAATTCTGCAGTTTCATTTTCTGCCTACACCAAAGCTCGCAACAATTGTAAAGCAGTTATTAATCAGTTCAAACTAGAATTTGAACAGACTTATGAGTAGAGAACTTGCTTCTTGCCTAATTGGCAGCCGAGCATTCTGGTCTCTTGCCAAAGTTATTGGCCACAACTTTTGCCCATCTCTGCTCCCACCTCTGTCAAAACCAGATGGTTCTGATGTCACTTCAGCCAAGGATAAAGCTAACCTGCTAGCATCCCATTTTTCTTTCAAATCATATATTAATGATCTTGGTAAAACACCTCTCACCATTCCCAACACACTCTATTCAATGCCTCCTGTGGTCTTCCATGAAAAGGATTTTGCCCAATCTTGATACAAAGAAAGCTCCAGGTCCTGATGGTATTTCTCCACTTGTTCTCAAAACTAGTGTTCCTGAACTTACTTCTGTTCTTTGCAACGTTTTTTCACTTTCTTATTCCAAAGGTGTTTTTCCTTTTGTTTGGAAATTTGCTCATATCCAGCCTGTTCCTAAAAAGGGTGACAAATTCCTCCCATCCAATTCTCATCCTATTGCAATTACTTCTACCCTTTCTAAAGTAATGGAGAAATCAATTGATCACCAACTCTGAAACTACCTAGAAACCTTCCATCTGATAAACGATCGCCAGTATGGATTCCGTCAGTGTCGATCCACTGGTGATATTCTGGCTTATGTTGCTCATAAGCCAGAATATGGACAAATTCAATGGAAAAGTTTGGTGAAACACAAGTTCCCCTTGACATCACAAAGGCTTTCGATTCTGTTTGGCATAAAGGTCATCTAAACAAAGCTTCCATCTTATGGTGTGCCAACTGTTTTTTGTAATTGGTTATCCAGTTTTCTCTCTGATCGCTCACTGAGGGTGATGGTAGATGGCTCTCTGTCATCTAACTTCTTCACTACTGCCAGTGTCCCCCAAGGTTCAGTTCTTTCCCCCACTCTTTTCCTCTTGTATATTAATGACCTTCTTCCATTGAATGGAAATGCTATCCATAGTTTTGCCGATGACAGCACATTGCATTCCACTTTCCATTTTGAGAAACCGTGTCCTGCTGAATCAGCTTCAACTTCTCGAATATCTGCTACCAATTCCTTAAATGCCGATCTCCAGGTAATTCTCCAGTGGGGAAAAGACAACTTAGTTGATTTTAATCCTTTTAAAACTCAGTCTTCTCTTATATCTCGCAAAAAGGATTCTTCTGCTCCTATGCTTATCTTTGGTGACACTCCGATTTCTAGGCAAGTTGATATATTTATTTTGGGGATTACCCCGACTTCTAATCTCTCTCTCTCTCTTGCCACAAGAACATTACAAATATTGCTTCCTCTGCATGTAAAAAACTTGGTTTTCTCTTTCGCTCTCGGCATTACTTTTCTTCCAAACAGATGTTCACTCTGTACAAATTGCAAATCCACCCTACCATGGAATATTGTTCCCACATCTGGGGCAGTGCCCCCCAAAACCTCTCTCAGGCTTCTAGATTCCATTCAGAAGAGGGCAGTTAGGTTAATTAATGACTCCTCTCTAACAGTGTCTCCACTCGCTGTCTCATAGACGTACCGTTTCTGCTGCATGCCTTTTCTACAGATAGTTCAATGGGCACTGTTCTTCTGAATTGGCTTCTATTATTATTTCCAAATACGGAGGATGCGGAAAGGTCAGGGAATGACCGCCGCATATCCCGGAGCAATATGGCCTTAGTTGCTAATGCTCCTAAAAACCAAATAACAATAACAAGCTTCTATTATTCCCGCTTTTCTCTTTCAAAACAGTCCAAACACATGCTGCCACCAGCCAATATCCATTTACTGTCCAACTTCGAACTCACAGAATCAACTTTTCATCTTCCTCGTTTATTCATTCAACTGCCGTTTTCTTGTACGGCCTTCCTTTGTACGTATTTCCTGAAAATTACAGTACACAGAAGGTCAAGTCTAACGTCAAAAAATATCTTTTTTTGTCTTCTCAACCTCCAACCCAAGCACGGTACAAGTACTGTAGGTTCTAATACCTCTTATGTTTGGGGGTTTCATAAAAAAATAGAAAAAAAGTCTCTATTCTGTGAATGTCCTCTTTGTTTGCAAATTCAATCATTATTCCTTATGTTCCTGACTTTGTTCACTTTCACTTCTTTCAGGTGGGGCTTGAGCTTAGCAATGACTGTATCTTTTACAGCCTCACTGCTCTTTAATGTAGAGTCTGTCTATGGTTTTAATATTATTATTATGTTGCTATCTCTAATGACATTTCCCTGATTTGGTTTAGTAGTCACTTTTTTTTTAGCTTGAATAGTTTCGCCTTTGCTGCTTGAGTATAGGTCAATATGTTCATGGTCTTGTAATTATTTTTCTCAATTCATTAATCACTAAGTGATTACTTCGGTAGTCATTTCATGTTTTAATTTGAGTATAGTGGACCTCCATTTTATAATATTAATCCATTCCAGAGACACCATGGTATCGTAAAAATATCATAATGTAAACCCAATTAACACGTTTTTTAGTAATTTGTTCCAAGACCTCGGAAGTTGAAAATTTCACTATATAATTAAGTTGTTTATCTCTCTAAAAGGTGATTTTTATAATGGAAATTGTACATATTGATTTAAAAAATTGATTAAAACTAATATATTGATTAAAGCAGAACAAAAAAAATCACTTCAACTAAAGGATGCAAAAACAAAACGTGCGGCCAACACATTTACAAATGCTGCTATTGACTGAGAGGAGGGATAATCGTACACTCATCCCATCATAAAATGAAATAAGTAGGTGCTGGCTAACATGATCAGTAGTTAGTGGAATTAGCCACTTTAATTTCAAAAAACCAATTGAAATCTTTAAAATGCACTACACTTTCATCGTTATCATATGCTCAGTTATAACAATCAATTTTGAATGACTTTGTGATATTTTTTAAAGCACATTTCTGGAGGTCTGTAAAACAATAAAAACAACAATTTGCAGTTTCCGGTTTATTGGGCTTTTCTGTTAGTGCATTATATTATAAATGGGTAGTACACTCTATCTTATTGCATTTGCGATAATATTGATAGCTGGAATTCTGAGGGTTTTTAAGTTATTATGGTGAAATGTGTTTCCCCTTTCTCTTCAATCATATAAAAAACAAATTTTCAGAATCTTCTTTCATTCCTACTTTTTAAGCTTCATAAACTTGTTTCTTCTTATCTCACTTGCGCATATGGCATTAGTTGCAGTTTGTTTCACTTTCTTGTTGATTGATTGCTTATCTTTTTTATTGTTTTAAATTTTACAACCCTCCCCAAAAAAATTTCAGTGAACAGAAATATCAACTAGCTTGTATGTACATATTACAGTACGTATTAAGCTATGTACATAATCATAAATTTATTTTTATTTCGCTAACCTGTGGAAAATATTCTTCCAATTTTCCATGTACCATTTAATTTTGTTAATTGATAATGTAATAAAGTGTAAATTTGTGATCTTTGCTTTTATAGCCTGTGGTAATATTCTTCCTTTTTTTTTTTTTTTTTTTTTTTTGCTTATTAGAATCGCCATTTAAAATAGAATTAAAATTCAATTTGCAAACGTGATCAGAACAACTGGCACTTACCACATATCATATCATGAATGGTATTTTATTATAGAGTCCATCATAAAGTGATTTGATCGCACAGCAAACCAATCGTAAAGCAGGGGTCCACTGTACTTTATTCTCAATATTTACGTTAATTAGTCTCTGTTCAAGTACACACCAACAGTTAACCAACTGTAGTCTTATTGCAGAAGTTATTCTGTTGGTCTGCTTGTGCATGAGTTCTAAGTAAAGTTTGACTTCTTTTGCCTGTTTCACAGGATCAGTAATGGTGATCCATTTGTCAAGTTTCTTTTCCTCTTCAGTTTACTGAGATCCTTTTAAAATTTCATTGTTTCTCCTTGATTCCTCCCTTTTTTTTTAGTCTTCTTTATACTACTGGGGTCTGGAGGACAGTTGTCTAGATCTTCATTTTAGTTTTCATTGGGGGTTCTCTCCCTGAGTATTCTGGCTTCTAGCTCAGGGAGTCTTCCAAATCATTTTCCACATCTATGTTTTTTAGTCATTTTTTCAGTCATTATGTCTGATTTTAATTCACTTTCTTGGCAATATCATGGTTCTAGTTGCTCTAAATAATCTAGTGATATGTTTTTTGCTAGCTTAGACCCATTAAAATCCAAGTTTGTGACGATTTCCATTTTGGCAGGAAAATCTCTGTATTTTTATAACAAAGAAAAGGGCTCCAAAACTAAGAATAGTTTTAATCCGTGTCATATTCGTGTTTCAACAAAAAATAATGTGGTTTTAGAGCTAATTTTAACTAAAAACAATCAAAATTATTGAACTCCTGAGCGGCTTAAAAAAAGTAATTTTCTACAGTAGGATCACAACTGCCAGCGCTGTAACAATAGCAACACACAAAAATACATTAAAAAGTCCAAAAATATGTAAAAACAATTGCTAATAATAAGTTTACCTGCATAAAACTACTTTTCTTCACCTATATACTTCCTCATAATCCAGGAATCCATATTAAAAACACTGGAATATTCAAAACTGCAATGATTGTGATCCAGTTGTCTAGGCCATACACCAATCAAGTAGATCTACACTTGTGCACATCTGCTCACTACTGCATCCACAGGCGAACTCCATACAACATGTACAGAAAGAAGGGAGGAGTTATGTCCTTAGTTAAGAAGTACATAAAATCTAAGGCAGTGCTATCAAGTTACTGAATGGCCAATGCAATGCTGAGTCAGTTTTGACTCAGCATTGCATTGGCCATTCAGTAACTTGATAGCACTTGAGTTTTGTAAGTGAAACATAAGCCTGGGAAAATCTTAATGCCTTGCCACTCCAATTTGTACCTTTTATGGGCAGCAGTATCAAAAGTTTTCCTGAAATCCAAGTATATGATATCAAAATTATTTTTTTGCATCCAGTTCTTTTGTTACTGCATCATAGTATCCAATCATATTAGTCAAACAAGGTTGCCACTCAAAAAATCCATGCTGTGATATGATTAACTGCACTCATGTCTGCATGGTCCTGTATTACTTCTTTAACCGACGACTCCATTATATTCTCTGGAGCAGAAGTTAAGGTAACAGGTCTGTAATTACACACATATCACCCTTTTATCCCCTCTCCCATTTATGAACTGGAGACACATTTGCACATCTCCAGTCTGAAAGGAGCTATCCTGGATCCAAAGATGTTCTCATAATTATGGCTAAAGGTTTGGTTACCTTATATGCTGCCTCCTTTAATATAATTGGATAGATGCCATCCACTCCAGGTGCCTTCCTTATGTTTAGCTTCAACAATTTCTTCCACTTTTCTCTCAGTTATTACAAAATCATTTAGCTCCCTATTAGAGTTTGATAAACTTCTGCCTCAATTCCCTAAAGAATTCCTCATGTGTGAATGTAGATGCAAAATACCTATTCAGTTTGTCAGAACCTGAGCAACCTTTCTTTTCACTATTAGACCAGAAGCATTGATGCACGATCTGACACCCTTCAAAAATATCTGTTGCAAACTAATCATTAATTAATGATTAAAAATCTGAATTTTTTTCTACTTTTATAAATATAGACAAACTTTTATTTAAGATGTGCTGGAAGTGAAACATTATTGTTTATTTGGAATTATAAATGAAAAGAGCCTATCATTTTACTGCAGGGCTGTTTTTTTTTTTTTTTTTTTTTTTTGTTAGACTTGACATGTTAGTTTTGTTTTCAGTTTCATAACAATAAAACAATACATTACATCAACTGACATATGGCAGATGTGTCTACTACATTTATGTTTAATTGGCATACAAACTTTTTTTTTTTTTGGCCCAATTATTATTATTGATTAATATGTGCTCTTAACTGTTCTTGGAATGGGAATATGGAAGAATCTATTAGTTTAATGTTTATATTTCATGGCTTTCTCTTTCTCTTTTCATTTTAAGCAAAATAAATTTTTTTTAAAAGATAACATGCAAAAACTAGCATGTTTTAGATATTTAAAATTTGTATTTAAAAATTACAAATAATAAGTAATGCAATCTATTAAGAAAAGAAGAAATATTGGTATACTGCAAGCAGAATTTAAAAAACCAAAACCTTTTTCCAAAAATAAAAAACAAATTAGGGCAAACTGTCAGGTTCCATACAATGGAACCTGACAGTTTGCCCTAAATTGCTGATGGGTTAAATCACATTTTGAGCTGTGTGATGAAAATCTCTTAATGTCTTCATTTATTCTCCAAGAGAAGGGGAAAAAAAAAAAAAAATCAACATAAGTTATTTGGGCTATCTTATATCACCAATGGGCAACAAAAGATTATCTTTAATCCTGAATGAAAAATTGAATAATACCTTTAGAATAAGCATGTCGTAGTCTCTCATGCACTTTTCTGATGACAGAAACTAGCCTATAGTGTTCTTCTTTATTCATTGAATTACCTGTAAAAATTTTTGATGAAAACATAAATTGTTTTAACAATCAACTTTGATATTAAATTGTTATTAGCTAAATGGCAGTTGAGCATGATACCTTAATGGACATTTTTTGAAAATATATATGTTGGGAGAAATATTATTATGTAGTAATGAATTAAACAACATGAATTGTGGCTATCAAAATGAATTTTATTATGCACAAATATTATAATAAATAAATAATACAACAAAACTACTTAATAAATGATGACATTCCTGGATTTCAGGTTAAATAATGTCATCAAGCGTAATCAAGAAATCATGAAAGTTAAGACTAACTGAATAGAGTCCTCAGCCATGTACAGTTAGTCTTCCTGCTTTCAATCATTTGTGAATGGCAACATTTCTGTATTTCATCAACATGAAGGCCAGAAATTTTGCGAAGTATTAAGTAGTTCTGTTGTTTGGAAGTTTAGCTTATTTTAATACTTTATACACAGAGGACGCTGATGTTACTTGGTGTACTTGTGAATTTGCATAGCTCCAGAATTTTGGATATTTTTATGAGTTTCCAGCTCTTAAAAGGATAACATCGGAGATTCAGTGGGTAACCTGACAACTTTTCACAACCCGCTTTGTTGGTGTTGCTGAGACTTCAGCAATTATTGAAAAATGGTAACGTTGTGTTATTAAATACAAAGCAGATGCACGAGTTGACTTGCATTGTTGAAAGAGTGCTCTACAAATTTGTTTATATTAAAGCTACTTGAACTATTTTAATGGCTTAATAATTCTTACCAATGGAACCGGCATGACGCAAAATACTCAGTGTAACCAAGTAATAGAAAAAAAAGTCTCATTTTAAAAACCACTCTTCGAGTTCCCATAAACAGCATACATTAGCTGTGCCTACAAAATAGAAGTTGAAAATTCAGCCTTCTAGCTCAGAGTGTGCTCATTGTGGGAACCAGACCTTGTCTATTTTGGTTTGCACCGCAGGTGACAATTTAGGATAATTAGAAAGACACTCGTGGTCCCATGACTGGATAAATTAACTTTATGTACAGAGTTCTGACTTGTGCTGATGACTTTCAAATTTCATCAAAATTCTTTTACTTTTCTTTTTTATTATTATCTTTAAACTTCTCTTTTGTCTCCTCTACAATAATAGTCACAGACTATTATTGTAAAAAGATAGTATCATAGACTATCATAACTATCATATCACAGACTATTATTGTAAAAAGATAGTATCATAGACTATCATAAATAATAGTCACAGACTATTATTGTAAAAAGATAGTATCATAGACTGTTAGACCCTTCAGGATGATACAGACAGATGAAGAAGACCACTTCCCAAGTAAACTTTGTTTTTCACTTTTCTCTCTCTCTCTGTCTTTTTTTTTTTTTTTTATAATTTCTTTTATTTCAAGATATTTTACATTTCTCTAAATATTTACATATGAATTTACCACGTGCTTTTACCATTGATACTTTTCTTGGGTGATTCTCAGGACTCAGAATCAGTTATCACTCATTCAGATGTTAGGCTGAAAGCTACTCCTTTAGTTAATATGATTTGGTTGGAATCAGATAAATCTGCAAACAATAACAAACCAAACAGTGAAAAAAGAAATTACATTTGCTTCCTTCACCAATATCAGAGAAATTTATGAAATTCACAAGGAGACTGCCCAATTCTTTTTGGATGAAAGCAATCGCGTGACCAAAAATACGAATAACTTTTCATAGGACAAACTGCTGATTTAGATATCATTGTTAACGATCTCATTACTGATAATGAGGTTTATAAGGTTAGGGTTGAGAAACTACAAAACTGTGAATATTCTCACAAAACCTTCTCCTTCAGTTTCTTATGCTAATACATTAAAATAAAACATTTCAGTTGTTGCCTCTGGTATAAAATCTCCGAGTACTAAATCCTCAGTGTCTAAACAAGTAGTAAATATTATAAATATTGATAGTCCCACTGTTTCCTTTAACCACAAGCATAAACCTAATCTTTTAATTTTGATGGTAGGTGAAAGTTGTCTCTGTATTACTATCCAAGATGTAAGATGATGTCATTAAAACTCTGAAGTCAGTTAAAATAAAGTAACTTAAACTCATAAAAAATAGGTGTCGGTTTGGAAACTGCCACCAGCAATGCTCAGGTTACTTCTGTATCCTCTCTTGCTAGTAAGGGTACTAAGGCAACCCGACAATACTAATTTATGATGTTGACAAATCTCCATCCAAACAGGATATTTTAGATAATTTATTTTATAAAAATTTTAGTGAATATAACATAACATATAATGACTTTGTTAAGAGTGTTGTATTTAGATTTAGTACAATCTCTAAAATCAAACAATCTGTTAACTGGATTATAAGTCTCTCTCCTAACTTGTATAAACTAATTATACAAGAATGTGTTTATATTGGTTGGACAGTTCATAAACGCAAATTACTTACTATACAGCTGTCACGGGCACACTACCCAATCTTGTTCTCAGGAAATTTCACTCTGAAACATCCAATGAAATTCATTCATTGTTTGGTTTTTAGGAGCATTAGCAACAAAGGCCATATTGCTCCGGGGATATGTGGTGGTCATTCCCTGACCTTTCCACATCCTCAGTATTTGGTGGTCACAGGCTCGAACCCCAGTCTAATCAAGAAGCGTGTGCTACGCACTGCTGCTCCTGCCCACCTGGCTACAGAGGTGCCTCTTGTTCTCAGGAGGCCCCTTCCTGTGGACATTCTGCTTGAACTGGACTTGAGGCATGCCCCAATCAGGATCAATCTCTATGTTGCTGTAATTGCATGCAGAAAAAGAAAGACTACAAACATTCTGTGCATAATGTCAACTGTCTGGAATATGTGCCCCAGGGGGTTTTATGGGGCAATATCTGTGTTGAGATAAGCAATTGCTTGAGCTGATTGTTGCTTGCTATTTAACTATATATATTTCATTGCCTGTAGATTGCCAACACCACTTCCACACAATATGAGGCGAGCGGGCAGGGGATTCCTGCTCGGCAAAGAGACAAACACTAATATAGGGAGAAGAGATTGATCTCGGTGGTCTGCATACATTCCCTTGTGGCATTAACCCCTGAGACCACCACCCACATTTAACTTGGGTGGTGGAAGTTTTTAGATCACTGAATGTTCTTTGGTTCTTTGATGTTTTAAAATTTCATTTAAGTTAAGGTTTAGAGTGATCGAAGACACCTTCACACTTTTCACCTTCACACATTTTCCTTCACACTGAGTTGTAGATTTGTATATTTTGTAAATGGTTAACCACTTGTCGTGTTTGACATTTTGGTTTTTAAGTTGTAAGTATTTGATTTTTATGTTATACATAACTAACAATCTCTTCCTCTAGTGAGGTAGAATTAAATGAAAAAGAGCTGTTGTTGTTGTTGTTGTTATTTGATTTTTAGGAGCATTAGCAACTAAGGCCATATTGCTCCAGGGATATGCGGTGGTCATTCCCTGATCTTTCCACATCCTCCATATTTAGTGGTCATGGGCTCGAACCCCAGTGTAATCAAGAAGCGTGTGCTATGCACTGCTGCTCCTGCCCACGCGGCTATGGAGGCGCCTGAAAAAGAGCTGCTGTCTGCTACTAGCAAAGTTACTGAAGACGAACTTGTGGAGATAGATGAGCAGATGTTGTCACAAATACAGGAACTGACAGACATATCCCTAGAACACCTGTTAAAGGTAGGTCACTGTCACTCTCAGGTCCTCTGCAAGGGACACAGAAGAAAATGCCAAAGGAAAAGGAAGCAGAATCAAAAGAAACAGATGCTGAAGTAAATTCAGATTTGAATGTGCAAAGTGAAAGAAATAGAAAGAGGAAGCGAAAAGAGGCCAATGTCATTGAGAAAAGTGAATATGAAGGCTTTCAACATATACAAGAGTTGCGGAAAAGGTTAAAGGTTTTTTGTGGGATGTTAACAGTAAAGTACCAATGGCTGCAATAAGAATAGTACAAGACTTGTGGGACCAATCGAAGAAAAGTGTATGATGTTCATATGGAAAATGTTTTATTAAAGGACAGATTGCAAAGAAAAGCATGGTTCCTAGAGTTACGTAACAGTGTTTAAGAAAAATATATGAAAACTGTGGGAAGTGCTCCAAAAGTGATGATAATCATATTAGTAAAAGATGATATTTTAAAAGAAGTAAGACCAATGCTTTCTATTGTAAAAGTAAGAAATATAAGACTCATAAGGGACAGAAGTGTCACTGTAGAGGTGGAGACTGATGACAACATTGCTAAATTGAAGGCCTGTTCTAGGATACAAGACATAAGTCTGAAATACACCATAACTAGACCTGTATATCCTAAATTGGTGCTCTCTGATGCTGAACAGGATATAGAGGAGGAATTACTTAAGCAGATATGTCAAAAGAATTTTAAGGATTTTTCAAACAGTGAGAAAAAGTTCTTGGATGGTATTAAGCTACTGTCTAAGAACAGGAATAAGTCCATTCAAATGAATAATTGGCTGTTGCAGTTGCTGCCAAAATTATGGCAAATTAGCATTACATAGGCATACGATGCAAGAAAACAAGCTTATATAGCATCAGCCAAAAAAAAAAAAAAAAAACTTCCCATTTCACCCATCCATTCACTCCAAATGTTTGTCTAGATCTGCCTTGAACTTATTTAAATTGTTCACCTCCACTACAACAGATGGAAGTTTGTTCCAACTATTAACCATCATGCTGGCTAAAGGCAAATTTCCACACATCTATTCTACAATCGTCTTTCCTCAATTTGAATTTATGCCCCCCTCAGGCGTGGAATCTGAGCAAGAAGAAAAATCCCATCAGCATTGAGCTTGCTCAAACCATACAAGGCCTCATACACCTCAATCAGATCACGTTGTAAGTGCCTGGTCCCCAAACGCTGCAATTTGTAGAATTTAAGCCTATCTTCGTAAAAGCAACCCTTTGTTCCACTCGCTAATCTCATTGCCTTTCTCTGTACCCGTTCCAGCAGCTCTACATCCTTGTGAAAATGAGGCCTCCAGGCCAGTATAGAGTAGTCAAGGTGTGGCCTGACCATTGCATTGTCTGCAACATTGAGTCCAGGAACGAGTCCAGTCTGCAACATCACCACCCACTGGTGATGGGTGGTGATGTTGCAGCTGACTGGACTCATTCCCAGACATTGGTTTGGTTTGGTTTAGATTTTATTGGTGCATTAGCAACTAAGGCTATAATTCCCGGACAACTTCCAAAGATCTCAGCAGTCCTCCTTTCATACAACTGCTCTGCCAAGCCCCACAGTCAAAGCACCACCCTGCCATGATAAGAGTATCCTGAGTCCCCTATGTGATGGTCCCCATAAAATACCAGTCCATATTTCGTTAGGAAGTCGTGCCGTTCGCTTGCAAACATGCCAACTCAGAACACCTCCAATCAGGATGGAAGTTCATAAAACACCTGTCATCAGGGTCCAAAATATCAGGTCCATTAGGAACAAACTAGACTCAGCAGAACAGATCTTCCTCTCCCAGGCTGCTGACGTGGTCTGCTTTGCAGAAACGTGGCTTCAACCTATTCAAGACACACTCTTCTGCTCAGCTATTGCTGGTTACCACATGCTGTCTGCCCCCAGGGTGCATCTAGAGGCGGTGGAGTAGCCATACTGTACAACACCTCCCTATTCTCATATGAGAATTCGACCTCAACTACAACTCAAGCTTTCGAAGCGATTATAGTCTCGCTACGCTTCCACTCCAGCCACATTGATATCGCATCTATGTATATTCCCCCAGGGCCTACAATTGAAATTATTGAAGATCTAGAGAACTGGCTCTTAAACCATCTTCGTCCGTCTACACAGTGCCTTGTTTGTGGTGATTTTAATCTGCCTCCAAACCGATCACCTCTTTATCAGGCTCTGCGAGTTCTTCAAATCCATCAACATGACACGGGGTCAATGAGAATCCCACCAGGGGATTGAACCTACTGGATCTCGCTTTTGCTTCAACACCATGCACAGATGAGGATGATCCCATCGCATTCTTCCTGTCCGATCACCAGCCCATAGTTTTGACATGATCATTGCAGGTGCCAAACTTCAACATCCCTGACAACAAAATAGTCAAATACGTTTCAGCACCTAAATACCTTAATTCTCAACTCTGTGTAGAAGCAACACCCTGCATTCCTTGGGATGTCCTCATTGACAGCGACCTCAGCCTTGCAGTGACACTTGTCTAACTGGATTAAATCCATCACCGACTATGCTGCCACCAAACGAGTAACAGTAACTCCCCATTCCAGATCGTGGTGGACTGCTGACCTCAACAACAGCTTCAAAATGAAATAAGTCCTACATAAGAAATGGAAGCTTATGAATGGCAGTCAAGACAGAATTGTCTTTTCCCGTGCCAGGGCCCACTTTAATCAAAAGAAAGCTGCTGCAATCCAAGTAAATCTTAACCGCACTCTGAGGAAAGGAAAGTCATTCTATGCTGCCCCACATGGTGGATTCAATCATATACTTGATCCTCAAGAATGGCTCAAATACATCGCCAGGTTTTCAAATACAACCACAGACCCATCTACAGTTGTCCAGCCTGACTATGAAAACCCTTCCTAGGGACTATCCAGATCACGAAACAGGAGCTCATACATGCCATCAATTCCCTTCCCACAACAGCCACTGTTGGGGAAGATGGAATTCCGCAATTTATGATCAAATGCTTGAGCACATTCATCATAGACCCTCTTCTCTCGATCTACAACAGATGCCTCACTGAGCATTATTGCCCACCCCAATGGAATAAGCACAGAGTGTACCCCATCCCTAAAAACCAATTTTCCGCAAATGTCAGCCAGTTCAGACCCATATCAGTTGCCTCTTGTCTGTTAAAAACACTTGAAAAGGCTTTGCTACCCACAATCACTCAACAAATCCTCCAGACGAAACCACCTGAAATCCACTATGACATCGCAGGAAAATCATCAATCACTAACTTGGCAGCCACCACACAATGCATTCTCTCAGCATTCGAACAAAGAGCTGAGCTAGCAACCACATATCTTGACATAAGCGCAGCCTTTGATGCCGTGTCGATCCCGGCCTTGCTCCTCCTACTTAAGGAGAAATTTCACATTCGAGGTGATATGCTGTGCTTTTTTGAATCTCTTCTCTGTCACAGAATACTTATTCTCCATCAGCAGCAACATACCCAATCCTGCGACATTACTGCTGGAGTAATGCAGGAGTGGGGGTGTCCTATCTGGTGTCCTGTTCACAGCTATCATTGTGCCCATTATTGCCTCAACGAATGGTCTCCTATGCTATGTCGATGACCTCAAACTGCAGACTCAAATTAACCCTGGGGACAACCCCGTTCAGCTCAGCAACAGGATCAACTTAAGGATCTAGAATTGTACCTGGCGAACTTCAATCTAAAAATCAAGAAGTCTGTTCAGGTTATATTCTCCCTTAAATCCATGCCGACTCAACGTTTCACTCGCAGGGGTACGAATACCAAACGTACCCTTGCACACAGACCTTGGCGTTCTGTTTGACCCAAAGATGTCCTTTGTCAACCAGATCGACAAAATCAGTATCAGATTTTCTCGTCTACGGTGGATTTCAAAGCAGCAGCTGCTACACGTCCGACATCCTGTCATTGTTAAAAGGTTCATCACCTCCAGCGTCTACCCCGACATTCTGTATGGTGCAGAAATATGGGCATCTGCTACACCTACAAACCTCAAGCGGGTGTACACCGCTGAATACTGGTTACTGAAATGGGCCAATAATAAGCTTCATTTACCTCCAGCTACCACAACCACCATGATGGCGCAAGCACTCGACATCAGGAGGATGTCGAGTGCTTGTGCGATCATGGTTCCTGATTGTGGAAAAGAGGCTGGTCTTCACAGCCAAACTCATCACAGGCCAGATATTATCTCCAAATATTTGGAACACTTACTCTTGGAGGATTCCACAACCAAGCCTAAGGTTGGTACCGACACTCGTGGCTCACCACAACAGGCTTGTACTCACTGAGAGATTTCTTCCCAAGCAGATGCTCGCCGCCCTCAACCATGTGGACGCCGACATCATAATAAGTAACAAGAAAAACAGACAACTTTATCAAAGTCCTTTTTTTTTTTTTATGTGAACCCCAAACATGAGAGGTATTAGAACCTATAGTACTTAGTACCATGCTTGGGTTGGAGGTTGAGAAGACGAAAGAAGGTATTTGTTAACATTGGATTCTGTAGATTGTAATTTTCAGGAAATACGTATGAAGGAAGGTTGTTCCAGAAAATGGCAGTTGAATGAATAAATGAGGAAGATGAAAAGTTGGTTCTGTGGGTTTGAAGTTGGACAGTAAATGGATGTTGGCTGGTGGCGGCACATGTTCGGACTGTTTTGAAAGAGAGAGCGGGAATTATATAGCCAATTCAGAAGAACAGTGCCCGTGGAAGTATCTGTAGAAGAGACATGCAGCAGAAACAGTACGTCTATGAGAAAGCGAGTGGAGAGACTCTGTTAGAGATGAATCATTAATTAACCTAACTGCCCTCTTCTGAATGGAATCAAGAAGCCTGAGAGAGGTTTTGGCGGCACCACCCCAGTTGTGGGAAAAATATTCCATGGCAGGGTGGATTTGCGATTTATACAGAGTGAGCAGCTGTTTGGAAGAAAAGTAACGCCGAGAGCGAAAGAGAAAACCAAGTTTTTTAGATGCAGAGGAAGCAATATTTGTAATGTGCTTTTGCCAAGAGAGATTAGAAGTCAGGGTAATCCCCAAAAGAGATATATCATTTTGCCTAGAAATCGGAGTGTCATTAAAGATAAGCATAAGAGCAGAAGAATCCTTTTTGCGAGATATAAGACAAGAGTGAGTTTTAGAAGGGTTGAAATCAACTAAGTTGTCTTTGTCCCACTGGAGAATTAACTGAAGATCGGCATTTAAGGAATTGGTAGCAGATTTTCGAGAAGTTGAATCTGATTGAGCAGGACAAGGTTTCTCAAAATGGAAAGTGGAATGCAATGTGCTATCATCGGCAAAACTATGGATAGGATTTCCAGTCAATGGAAGAAGGTCATTAATATACAAGAAGAAAAGAGTGGGGGAAAGAACTGAACCTTGGGGGGCAACCGGCATTAGTGGAGAAGTTAGAAGACAGACAGCCATCTACCATCACCCTCAGTGAACGATCAGAGAGAAAATTGGATAACCAATTACTAAAAACAGTTGGCAAACCATAAGATAGAAGCTTGTTTAGAAGACCTTTATGATCAAACACGATCAAAAGCCTTTGAGATGTCAAGAGCAACTACTTGTGTTTCACCGAACCTTTCCATTGAATTAGTCCATAAATGGGTAACATAAGCCAGAATATCACCAGTGGATCGACACTGACGGAATCCATACTCGCGATCGTTGATCAGACGGAAGGTTTCTAGGTAGTTTAAGAGTTTGCGGTTAATTGATTTCTCCATTACTTTAGAAAGAGTAGAAGTAATTGCAATGGGACAATAACTGGATGGGAGGGATTTGTCACCCTTTTTAGGAACTGGCTGGATATGATCAAATTTCCAAGCAGAAGGAAAAACACCTTTGGAATAACAAAGTGAAAAAACGCGGCAAAGAACAGGAGTAAGTTCAGGAGAACAGGCTTTGAGAACAAGTGGAGAAATACCATCAGGACCTAGAGCTTTCTTAGCATCAAGATTCATCAAAATCCTTCTGATATCCTTTTGATGAAAGACCACAGGAGGCATTGAATGGAGCGTGTTGGGAATGGCGGGAGTGTTTTACCAAGATTGTTAATACATCAGTTGGAAGAAAAATGGGATGCTAGCAGGTCAGCTTTATCCTTGGCTGATGTGACAACAGAACCATCTGGTTTGGACAGAGGTGGGAGCAGAGATGGGCAATAGTTGTGGCCAATAGCTTTGGCAAGAGACCAGAATGCTCGGCTACCATTAGGGCAAGAAGCAAGTTTTCTAGTCTTAGCCTGTTGAAAATCTAGTTTGGACTTATT
Source organism: Mastigoproctus giganteus (assembly GCF_048544385.1). Lineage (NCBI taxonomy): Eukaryota > Metazoa > Arthropoda > Arachnida > Uropygi > Thelyphonidae > Mastigoproctus > Mastigoproctus giganteus. Next base: position 121,333,379 of record NC_143580.1, on the reverse strand, counting down.
AATAACTGCTTTACAATTGTTGCGAGCTTTGATGTAGGCAGAAAATGAAACTGAAGAATTAGAAACAAGCCAATTATGATATGCAACATTCTTCTCTTGAACAGCCTTAGCACATTTATTGGAAAACCAAGGTTAAGATAAAGGACGAGATTTTAAAGTGGAGTGTGGTATAAAGGATTCCATTCCTGCAAGAATAATTTCACTGACACGATCTGAGCAAACGTTTACATCAGAAGTTTTGAAACAGTAATCAGACCAAGGAAAAGACGAAAAGTCTCGCAGGTCATCCCATTTTGCATTCTTGTAATGCCAAACAGCACGATGTTGGGAATAGCCATGAGATAAAGGTTCCATTGGAGAAGAGACAATCACCAAGTTGTGATCTGAAGTGCCTAAAGGACCTCTCACTTCGACCGTTTACTTAAAAGGGTTGTTTGTGAGAAAAAGATCAAGCGTATTGGCTGTATGATTAGAATTGTCCGGTATTCTTGTAGGTAAATGAACAATCTGTGCTAGGTCATTAGTAATTGCAAAAGCCTCAGCATCTCGACCAGCTGGGTCGGTGTGACTAGAAAACGGAAGCCAGCTAGAGTTGTGAACATTAAAATCACCAAGGAAAATTACCTCACTGTTAGGAAAGTTGGACTGGAGAAAGTCAAGTTGCAAAGAGAGGAAGTCAAAGAGCTCAAAGTGATTAGTGGGGTTGGGAGAACGGTAGAGACAACAGATGAATTTGACACAATGAGGTAGAGAGATTTTAAGAAGATCAAAGAGAGGAGATTCCAAATTGCCGAGTCTCTGACAGGGAATATCAGAACGGACATATGCACAAGTACCACCTTTGAGGCGAAAGGAATCATACAGCGAATAATTTGGGCATCTGAGTTAAGCAGTAGTTGAATCAACCGATAACTGAGATTCTGTCAGAGAAAGTACATAGGGTTTGGCAGACTGCAAGTGGAAATGGACATCGTTGGGATTAGAATTGAGACCACGTATATTTGTAAAATGAATTAGGAAGTGCTTGGGAAGTTTAGATCTTTTCGCAGATAAGCTTGCTCTATTAGTTTGACAATTCATGGTGTATTCAATAGTAAGAAAAAGTGGTTGGGACATGCTGTATGAAGTAATGAAATTTTTGGATATGACGTACACGTGGTAAGAATATACCCAGATTCTTAACATAACATGGCCTCGACAGTGTTCCCTGCACTACTCGGACTCCCTCCAGTCACTATCTGGCAGAGTAGAGGTAGCAAGATTATAAACCCTTGAACCCTGATATATTGCCAAGTTGTATTTATTTCTGTATTTTTGTCTAGCTGTGTTTTTATGTTGTATTTGTATTTCTGTTGCATTTGTGATTGGTATTTTGTAGCCTTTTTGTATGTGTTCGCTGTATTTTGTAGCTTTTTGTATTTGTACGCCATTCTTATCTTATCTATATTTGAACCCCTGGCGCTCGTCGCCGTGATGGGATATTGTGCTGTAACTCTACTTCACAATAAAGATTTATTTATTTATTTATATAAGGGGACAGCCACCTCCTTATCCCTGCTAGCAAAATTCCTGTATATCACTGACAAGACACCATGAGCTACTCTTGCTGCCTCTGCACTGCTCAGGAAACTTTATATCCGACTGCACAATTACCCCTAGGTCCTTTTCATTTTGCACTACCCTGAGTGTAATGCCATCCAGTTGGTACATTACTGTGGGTTACTGCTACCAATATGCAGTATTTTACATTTCCCAGTGTTAAACTTCAGTTTCCACCTCTCAGCTCATCTGCTCAACTTTTCTAGATCCTGTTGCAGTAGTGTATTACCATTACTGTCATTAACAACCCTACCAAACCTTCGTATTGTCTGCAAACTGAGACATTAACCCTGATATACTTTCATCAATATCATTGATAAATACAGAAAACAACAATGTGCCCAACACCCAACCCTGGGGGACTAATAACATTAGACCATGAAGAACAGTGTCCATTCATTATCACTCTCTGTCTTCTCCCACTCAATCATCCTTTTATCCATTGTAGCAACTTTCCCTTAATGCCACTTTGCTCCAATTTGTACAGTAGTCTTCAATGAGCAACAATATTAAAATCTTTTATAAAATCCAAGTATATGATATCAAAATTATTTTTCGCATCCAGTTCCTTTATGACCACATCATAGTATCCACATCATTTGTCAGATAAGACTTCCCCTTAAAACAGGGACACGTCAGTTCTTACTTACTTCAATATTCACTAGTATTTTTTTATTCCAGTGACCCCATAAAAATCATTTCGAAGTTGATGCTGAGTGTCAAGTTTTTAATGAGCAATGGCCAATTAATTACATTTTTTTGCACTGCTCAATGACACTTGCACTTGTCTTATTTGCGGTGAAGCCTTGTCGGTGTTCAAGGAATAAAATGTGAAACGTCACTACACCACACCACAAAATGTGCCTCAAATTACGATAAATTTCAAGGAGTTTTGTGGCAGAACAAACTCCAAGAAATAACCCAATCTTTTCAAAGTCAACAACAGAAGATTAGAACTTTTACTCATCAAAATTTATCTGCAGTTAGAGCTATTTTTTGAGCCTCCCAAATCATTGCCGAAGAAGGAAGTGCTTTTATGGATGGAGAATTTGTAAAACGAATTTGTTTGGCAATTGCAGAAGTATGTCCTGAGAAAATAAAGAATTCTGTGTCTGTAAGTTTATCTTCATCAACTGTAATGGAAAGAACTGACGGTTTAGGAGCCGCTGTTCAAATTCAACTTGTAGGGAAAGTTCGTGAATTCACACATTTTTTGATAGAAATTGATGAGAGTGAAGATACAAGCCATACAGTTCAATTACTAATTTATATCCAAGGTTTAAATCAAAATTTTGCAGTAATTGAAGAGCTAGTTGCATTAAAAAGCTTGAAAGATACAACAACAGGTTATGAGTGTGTCAGAAGCAACTGACTGCCTCAAATTGAATTGGGATTTGCTATCAGCGGTCATGACGGATGGTGCTAAAAATATGGTCGGTACTAAAATTGGGTTCATGGGTCAGCATCATAAATATCTTGAGTAAAAATATTAAAAAAAACCAATGCAATTTCATCGTATAATTCACCAGCAGTCTTTGTGCAAAATTTTTGGGTGTAGATTCAGTCATGTCAACTATTAATATGAACAGTAAATTTTATTTGCAAGACTGGTCTGAATCATCGGCAATTCAAAAATTTCCTTGAAACTATTGATATTGAATATGGCGATTTATTGTACTACACAGAAGTACGATGGTTGAGTTGCGGTAACATGTTGAAGTGATTTTTTGAACTTAGGATTGAAATAAATCTATTTATGAACGAAAAATTTAAACCTGTTCTGGAACTGTCAGATCTCAAATGGTTGTGGAACCTTGCCTTTTTAACAGATATTGTGAACACCTGATTTTTCTTCATATGAAACTACAAGTATGAGACAAACTTGTTAACGTATTGTATTATAATGTCAAAGCGTTTGAAACAAAACTGAAGTTATTTAAAAGTCAACTACTTTGAAATAATTTTTCACATTTTTCACACATTGCAATAATTTATCTAAAAATATGACTAGTTGTAACTTTTCCACTGAAAATTTTGTTCAAAATGTTAGTTTGTTGCAGGAAAACTTGGCGGCTAGGTTTTCTGATTTTAAAAATAATTCAAAGGTATTTGAACTTTATCAAAATCCATTTGACATACCCATCGATGATGTTAATGAAAATTTAGAATTAGGGATGGTAGATGTTCAATCTAATGATGCACCGAACACAATATTCAAAAATGAAAATATAATTCAAATTTATCCAACATTATCTGTCAGATTATCCAAAAAAATTTTCCAAGAAAGGTTACATCAATTTTCAGAAGTACATGTATACGTGAACTGAAAATGAAATATGTAAAATCAAAAATACGATCACGTCTAACTGACCTGCATTTACATAACCTTTTAAGAACTGGAACTTGTACTTTAAAACCTGATATTACGAAACTTAGTCGTACTCTACAACGACATTCATCACATTAATTATAATTTTGTTGTATTACTAACTGTATTTTTGTGATTATTACAATAAATAAGTAATGATTAAAATTTGATATAAACAAACATATATATTTTATATTACATATCCATCGATTTATTTTTGAATCTGTAGATATGGGTAGATATAAAATTTGTTTCTCTGCATAACATTAAAGTTATGCAAAGAATGTAGTTTTCAGTAATTAGGAATTTTCTCTGGCTCGCTAATATTCCAAAAATTCTTATGCAGCCCACTTCTCTAAATGATTATTATTATCATTAGCTATATGGTGTAAGAAGCCTGAGGCTTATGCTGCACCAACCAAAATAAAAAATTTCTCAATTACCCTGAGAGAGAGAACAAGAACAAGTGTCAGAAGTAGAAGGGAATCCCCAAGAAAGAGCAGAATGATGATATCCAGCTCAGGACTCTGGGTGTGCCAAGCCAATAATCAACAGATGTGAGTCCCTGGGGTTGTTTGGAGACCTTTGCCTTAAAAAACCCATGCTGTGTCTGAACTATAACTGCAGTCTTGTCTAGATGATCCTGCATTGCTTCTTTAAGCAGTGACTCCATTATTTTCCCTGGAACTGAAGTTCCAGGGAAAACTAACAGGTCTGTAATTACTCATGTCGCAGTTTGATCCTCTTTGTGAATTGGGGACACATTTATACATCTCCAAGTTAGTGATAAAACATGACTTTATTGTTAGAGATAAAAAGAATACTTTATATAAGATGGACTCTTGTAAGTTTCAGGAAGTCTTCCCAGTTATGCAATGTTCACCCCAGGGGCTCACATCTGGTATGGCCTTGGCACACCCAGGGTCCTGAGCTGGATATCATATCATTCTTCTCTTTCTTGGTGATTCCCTTCTGTTTCTTTCTCTCTCTCTCTCTCTCTCTCTCTCTCTCTCTCTCTCTCTCTCTCTCAGGGTAACTCGGAAATTTTTTTTAGCTGGTGCAGCATAAGCCTGAGGCTTCCTTGCACTATATGGCTAGTAATAATAATAATAGTTATAAATCTCTATTGCAGTGTTTCGCAACCTTTTCGTTGTTGTGGCACACTTTTAAAGATGCTAAAATTTTGTGGCACACTACAATTGATATTATACTCATATATATTATATATATGAGTATAAAATTCTAAAGCAGAGCAATAAACAGATAATAATAATAATAAATAATATATATATATAAACACATACATTCACAAACTAAGTTATTTCTGTTGGGTATATTTAATAATACACTTATTTGTTTTAAATGTTTTCATTTAAAACAAATAAGTTTTTCAGGAGCACAGACAATTCCTATGCTCCTTTGCTCGGATGGCAGTTAACTGACTGTGACTTTGCTCTTAATGACTGCAGGACTTACTGGATTTAACCTCAACTGTTTATAAGGTTTGTGCCTGCTTCTGGGCTACAATGCTTGTGTAAAGTTTTGTCGGTTGAATAGTACTGTTATCCTTAATTATTTTCTTTGAACTTGTTTTCTTTTTTTTTTATGTTAATATGCAAAAGATTACTTTCACTGTTTACTTTGAAATCTCAAAGTATCATCTGTGTTCACCTCAATCTGTTGAGGTTATCTTGTGTACAGTATTTAATTTTTGTATAATTGTATAAGTTCCTTTTTTTTTTTTTACTATTTTTAGCTTGTACTTTGCTGGGCTCTTGGCGTCCCTCTCTTCTGTTGCCACCGGTTGGTTGCCCCTGGTCTACCTTCTCGTGGTGGTGGTGGCGTGTTTCCGATCTGCTGATTCCGGGTAGCCAAGCAGCCAGTTCACTTCTGGCCATTTCTGCAGAATCCTCTAATTTAAAAGTGAAACGAGGCGGAGATGAACTAACGTTCCAGGTGCCGCCCAAGACAAATACATATATACATGCTACCCTCGCCTGAGACTGACTAACATAGCCATATTGTCAAAAAGACCCATAAAAATTCCTCCTGTCATCGATGGGATGTGAACTTAGGTCTTTTCCATCTGGTATGGGGATGACGGTGATTCTACCAACTGGGCTACCTATGAGGGCTTCAGTAGTTATCAAAATCTTCTCCTCCTACCAACTTAGCAAGTTCTACTATTGCACGAATTCAGTTTTCTATCAGTTCAACCACATTTCCTGAATGAACTGACTCTGGCCATACATTTTTCCAGCATGCATTTAACGTTGACAGTTTTACTTCTTTGAGTGATAAAGCTATGATTCCCATACAGTTCACAATTCAAAAATGTTTCCATGCCGCCATCACTTCAATTTTCCATCAATTCAATTCGGAATCAATTTTTTCCAAAATCCATTGTAACATTTGTCTGATGTAATGAGTTTTAAAGGTAGATTTTTTTTTTTTTTTTTTTTTTGTTAGTTGTTGGCACATCTGCTTCTGGCCCATAATGCACCAACTGAAGTTTTTTCATTTTACTCTGATCCAAGCCCGAGGCGGGATTCGAACCCGCGACCTTTGGGTTGCCAGGCAGGCACTTTACCCACCTGGCTAGCCCAGTCAGCTAAATGTAGATATAATACCTTGATAGGAGCTTTAGTTGTACTAGGTGGTAGGAACATTAGTTCTACTAGTTTAGATGGCTTAAATCTTTTGGATGACTGGCATGTTATCCAATAGTAATAAAACTTTTAAATCTAGATTTTTCCACCAGTTCAACAAGCACAAATTCAATAGCACAGAACACGGGAAATCCTAACACGGGGATTTCCCAATATTTTTTTTTTTTTTTTGTATAACGATTAGCGAGCCAAAAGCAGGGATTCACAAAAAAGATTGGAAATGTTGAAAAATTACATCCAACATAATAGCAGAGTTTTCCCCCACACAAAAGCTCAAAAATACTATGTTGTGCAACAATTGCCGCACTTTATCAATCATGTTAGAGCGAAACTGGGTTGTAAAAGTACCACGTTATATGGGGGTTGCCTATTCATTGGAATATATCCATTATATAAGCCAGAATACATATTGGCGATCACTGATCAGATGGAAGGTACTAAGATAGTTTGGAAGTTAGTGGTTAGTGGATTTCTCCATCACGTTGAAAAGAGTAGATGTAAGTACAATGGGATGATATTTGGATGGGAGAGATTTTTTACTTTTTTTAGGGACTGGTCGGATATAAACAACTTTCCAAGCAAAAGGAAAAAACCACAGGTGAATAAGAGAGTATAAAAAGGCAACACAAAACAGAAATAGCACAGGTTTGGAGAACAAGTAGAGAAATTTCATCAGGACATGAAGCTTTCTTAGCTTCAAGATAATTCAAAATTCTAATATCTTTTTTAGAAGGCTTCACGAGACACTGAGCATTGTATATTGATTATATGTAGGAAGTGGTTTACCAAGACCATTGATACAAGAGTTAGCAGAAAAGTAGGATACTAGTATGTTTTATCTAGCTAGTAGGCTTTATCTTTACCTGAGGATGCAACAGAACCAGCAGATTGTAACAGATAATGCAATACAGATGGACAAAAGTTGTAGCCAATAGTTTTGACAAGAGACCAGAATGATAGAGTGCCATTTGGAAAAGAAGCAAGTTTTCTACTCTTGGCCTGTTCAAAATCAAGAAAAGAAGGGCAACAAGATTGGTGAGGGGAATGAAGGGATCCTCTTACCAAGACAGGCTTAAGTTCTGCAAATTGCAGTGGCTGGAGACTAGGCACCTGCACGGTGATCTGATTGAGGTGTATAAGGCCTTGAATGGGTTCAGCATGCTGAATTCTGATGGGATCCTTCCACTTGTTCAGATTACGAACCTAAGGGGGCATAAATTCAAATTAAGAAAGGACAGATGTAGAATAGATGTGCAGAAATTTACCTTTAGCCAGCGGGTGGTTAATTGCTGGAACAAACTTCCATCTGTCGTTGTGGAAGTTGATAGGTTGAATAAATTTAAGGAGGAACTGGACAGGCATTTGGAGGGAATGGTGTGATTTTTTTTTTTTTTTTTTTGGCTGATGCTGCATAAGCTCATACACTTGCTTTCTTGCATCACATGCCACTACTACTACTACTTTGAATTGGAGTGACAACTGCAACTGACCTTATTCCCATGGAGAGTAAGGCAGCGCATGTAAACAACTTAGAAAAACATTTTATTCTTTTGTTAATTTAACAACTCATCCTTAAGAAAGATGTTTTTCAGAGTGCACTTGACATTGTAGCTACCACAAACTGCTTTTATTTACATAAAACTAATTTCTAACAAGTCTGTGTCATCCTTCGGAAAGTAGGGAACTGGGTAGATGGAGGCAATAACTGGACAGCTCTGCCAAGATTTGTATTAAACATAAAAAATGTCAATATTTATTTCTCACGGGGTGAAAAAGAATTTTGTAATACATATTAACTGAATTTTGTAATAAATGAATAAATTTACATAGGAAAGCCTATCCTTTCACAGGAGAATGGTATGTGCTTCATATAAATCTCATTAATACAAACTCGTTTGTATAAAACGAGTTTGTATTAATGAGATTTTACTGTAATAGCTTTTGTTGCATAATCTATGGCCAAATTCGATGGAAAAGTTTGGTGAAACTCAAGCACTTGCTCTTGAAATTATTCTAAACAAGCTCTCATGTTGTAGATTGCTACCAGTTTTTTTTGAGTTTTTTGATAGAGGAAAACCGAGTATCCAGTTTTCCTCTCTGATTTTACCCTGCAGGTGATGGTAGGTGTTCTCTGACTTCTCCATTAATCCTGGTGTTCCTCAAGGTTCAGTTCTTTCTCCCATTCTTTTCCTCTTTTATTGTATATAAATCACTTTCTTCCACTAACTTTAAATCATATCCATGAATTTGCTGATGATAGCATTCTACATTCCATCTTCCGGTTTGAGAAACCTTGCTCTGTTCAAACTGCTTCAACTTCTCAAATATCTACCAATTCCTTAAATGCCGATCTCCAGGCAATATTGAATTTTTTCTTGCAAAAAGTGTCTACTGCTCATATGTTCATCTTTGATGACATTCAGATTATAAGATAAGATCACACATATCTCTTAGGGATTACTCTGACTTCGAATCTCTCTTGGCATAACACATCACAGATATTGCTTCCTCTACATCAAAACTTGATTTTCTTTTTTTGCAATCAACATTATTTTTCTTCTAAGCAACTATTCACCCTACCATGGAATATTTTTCCCACATCTGATGCAATACCCCCAAAACCACTCAAGTTTCTAGTCAAAAGAGGGCAATCAGTTAATTAATGACCCCCATCTCTAACATAGTCTCTCTACTCTATCTCACAGACATTCAGTTTCTGATACTCCCATGAGTACTGTTATTTTGAATTGGTATCTGTATCCCCAATCACTTCCAACCCAGTCCAAACTCATACCACAACCAGTCAGCATCCATTCACTGTCCAATTCCAAACACACACACAATCCACCTTTCCTCTTCTTTATTTAGCCATTATACCTCTGCTTTCTCAAACAATCTTCCTTCAATGTATTTCCCAAAAATTACAATCTACAGAAATTTAAGACTAATGTCAACAGGTATCTTTTTTCTCCTCGGACCTTAACCATGTATGGTACTAAGTACTATAGGCTCTAATACTTTTTATGTTTGGGGTTTTCATTTAAAAAAAAGAAAAGCATAAACAGCAAGAGTTCCATGGATCCATGGTGTTTAAGCTAAGCGTTAACAAGTAATGGTGTGTGGAATGTTTTTGTGGTGCATAGCCGGTCCCTTGATTCCAGTGGAGTAATATATGGATGTCACAAGTAATGTGGAGACTTCCAACCAGATGCCCTTCATGATTACCATATATCCGTATGTGAATAGGTTCTTCCAACAAGTTAATGCACTGTCATAAGGCTAGAATTGTTCTAAGAACATGAGAGTGAATTCAGCCCACCAGTACTCCCCTATCAACAGATTTCAATCCAAGTGAGCAAAGGAGTGAGGTGGAATGAACCCTTAGACTATAGATTCACAACCATCCAATTCACAACAACTGGAGGAAGCAACCAAGTCAACACGAACCAGCTTTCTTGTTGCATGCTTCTGAGACTGTGCTGAGTCCATGCCATGATGAATCTAGGCTGCTGAAAGGGCTTGATAAAGTGGTCACTCCATTCATTACCATATTTTTAAGAATATTCAATAAAATTACATTTTAACCTAACTGTAAGGTAAAATAATATTTTGGCTTCCCAGGTGTCCTACTTGAAATACCCTGATATTACAAAGTGAGAATCACCTGGTATCTAACATAGCTCAAAAGAATAAATGGTGAGATGGTAAACAGGTCTCAAGGCCTGCTGAACCAAACTTCATATAACATGGTAGTTAATGTGCTCAAGATTTCTTTCACTTACCTTTCTAAGTTGATGAAGTGACAATTAGTCATTTATCAATTATGATGACATTAATTAATACTAGAATTAATGACACCAATTAGAAATAGGAAATTAATAATAGAAAGAATTTAATGTTTTTTTTAGCCTCAGTTTAAAAAAAAAATAACGTTGCAAGTTTCTAAGTTTCCCAATCGTCCAGCCATGCTGCTGACTCACACTTCTATTTACAGATAACGTAAATACAAAAAAAAAAAAAAAAACTATCAAGTTTTTCGTAAGAGAAATCCAGTATTTCTTATTGAATGTTTATTTCTTTCATTTTACTTTATTTTTTATTATTATTAAATTTTTTTAACTTCTTTCAATTTCGTTATACATACATTAGTTTTCGATTCTTCTGATTATGTTATGTTCCGGATTTTTTTGGTATGAAAATATGTCAATCTACTACTCAATGTTAATGCCTAGTTTTCTGAAGTAAAAATGCCCTGATATTTATATTGTAATTATACTTTGCCCTTTTTAATATACTGTATAACAAACTTTGACTGACATTCAGATAAGGGTACACCGGAAATCAGAAAATACTACCAACCACTAAACTTAGCCAACATACTAATGCTAATAATATCCGGCCCTGGTATATACAGTATATGCAAGATTACCTCAATTTCTTTATTTATGACAATGCAAACATTTTCTAATGCCTCCAAAATCAAATCTGTTTTTTTAAGCAGATAACTTATTAATTTCTGAATTTTCAGTCACATTATAACCGAAACCATGGTCGTGTATCTGTTACTACGTCCCGGGTAACGCAGATTTACAGTCACAGGTAACGGTATCTGCTACTAAAACACCAAAAACAGGCATCACGGTATTTGTTAAAGCACTTTACTAGTTACGCGCAACTACAGAGGGCAGTCTTTGCCATTAGGCAATTAAGCTTGACACAGAGGTATAACCTATCTTACTACTCTGCGCTAATGGTAATAGTAATAGAGCATGTGATGCAAGAAAGCAAGCGTATGAGCTTATGTAGCATCAGCCAAAAAAAAAAAAAAAAAAAAATCGCACAACCATTCCTTCTAAATGTTTGTCCAGACATCAGCCTACTCGATTTTTACTTGTGGTGGCACTTGAAGGCCATGGTGTATCAGGAAAAGGTACAAAAAAAGAATCACCTAAAGGAACGCATTCGAAATGCAATTACGTGCATAACACGAGATCTGTTAACGCGAGTTCAACATGAGTGGGAGAGACGCATCCGTATGCGTTTTCAAAGGAACAGCAACCATGCAAAGCATGTTACGTGAATAAAGTGACATTGTGTACATATCGTTTGGGGGTGGGGGGGTGAGTCGCCACCGGTGATATCCCGTAAACTGCCCCTTCAGTACTGTTGTGAAGAGCACAGTACACTGTAAATTCCAGAAGTGTTTGTGGAGTGTGGGTTTATGTTGATTTATGTCATATTCTGTTGTTCTTCTGGCTTCTTCACCACGAGGCCCTTGTTGGGATCTCGCGTTGCCTGTAAACAACACTAGGAGGTGAGCCAGGAAGTACAGATTGCTTCTCTGGCTGATCACTGCCAAACTCGGCAGAGCTTCCTGGAAAACGACCACTTTAAAAAAATAAATAATAAAAAATAAATAAAAAAGGAAAAGAAAAGAAAAAGAAAACAAAGGAGAGTTTGGAAGCAGAGTATAGTGGAAGGAGAAAGGTGGAAATATTGGGGACGTAGAATGCATCCCCAAGGATGATGGAGCTTACTCCACAAAGCGAGTGGTGGAAGGAATCAAAGCATACTGAGCAAGGGAGCTCAGTACTGATCACCATGAGGCCAACGCAATCTTAGAGTAGGACAAGTCCTGTATAGGCTCATCAAGGTTGGGCTGTTTGTCCAGTCAAGTGTACAAAATAGTCTAATTTAAGTACTTTTTCGTAATTTATTTGTCGTTGATATTATTTTCTGTTGGCAACTTTCTGGGTGTTTTGTCGTGTGAAGAGGTCTCGTGCGAAGCATGTGATGACGCTGTAATCCTCTTCGGAGTCTAACAGATGGTTCTCTCAATTTCTTGGTAGTGATGTTATCCTAGTAATGAAGATGCATCGTAGGTTTTCGTATAATGGACAGTCACACATCAGGCGTTGCCAGCTCTCCAGCCCCCCACAGGAACAAATCACGACCTCTGCAATGCCCAGAAAGGAGTTTGGCATTAATAAGTCTGTGTCCAGTCAAGAGAAAAGTTGGCTGCAGGTCGGGAGAAAACCAAAGGGGAGAACTTTGGCACACTCTGCCAATGTCAGGGATAAATTTTAGCGTAATTTCTCCTTTAGGTGAGTGTGTCGATTTTTCTTGCCATACATGCTGCAGATGGATAGCAAGGTGTTTCTTCGCTGTTCTCGGGTATACTGTGAAGTCTAGCAAGGCATAGGGGATCCCTTTGGACAGTTGGTACAAACCAAACTATTATATTAGGCCACCCGATTATTTAAATTCATATGCCGTGCTGTGTGTTATGTCTGTTAATCATGTGTGTTCTATGGTCGATTTATTTTGCTGAACAAAAAAACCCAGTTCTCTGTGGGGAAACCTTGCTATCTACACCTGAGACCGACTAACTCAGCCACAGAGTGAAAAAGGTCCATTAAAGTTCCTCGCATCATCGATGGGATTCGAACCTGGGTCTTTACAACGGGCGTGCGAATGGCGGAGATGATACCACTCTGCTACCGCGCAGACTTGCACAGTCGGTACATTATAATTTTTTAGGTCACCCAAATAATTAAATTCATGTGCCGTACATTATGTATATAGTCCGTAAATTTCGTGTATTCCATGGTCGATATGCCTGTTTTCCTGGACGAAAAACCCGAGTTTTTTCCGGGGGAAAAACATTGCTATCTATGCCTGAATTCGACTAACTCAGCCACTGAGTGAAAAATGCCCGTTAAAGTTCCTCGCGTCATCGACAGTATTCGAAACCTGGGCCTTTTCCACCCAGTGTGGGGAGGACCGTGACGATACCACTGTGCTATCCACTCAGACTGGACAATTGGTACAGAAGTCCACAACGGACGATCTCCAAATCAAGTGGAAAGGCACCTTCCAAGGTCTCTAATGCATGGATGCTAATTGTGCAGCAGGCACGGGTGACGGATAAGACGATTGGACGCTGAATGGTTTCGAGGGTCTTCATGTGCCAGAAGTACAGGTAATAGCCGGGATAAATATGGTCTGGTAAAACCATAACAGAGTGAGCTGTTTCAGGAACCAATCACGTCGCGAGACTATGGCAACCAGGGCAGCATAATTTCATTTCTGATCTTTGCTCTGAGATAGTTCAGATGTGGTTGAAATTACGGTTTTGGATCTAAGATGATTCCAAGATATTTTAGCTGCGTTGTTAGTTTAAGTGCTTCACCTTCAGTGTTTACTTGTGGAGTCTATCTGACATTTAGAGTAAAACAAGCTCTTTCCTGCTGAAGTACCCTCAGCAGGAAAGAGCTTGTTTTTGCTGGCATGGTGAGATGGTGCAATCTTTTCCACTTTTGAAGAAGTTGGAGAGAGTGGTTTTCCACGTTCTCAAGCTGTGCTCTAGTGTTGACAGCAACAGTGAGTATGAGGTTATCCACAAAAGCTTGTGAACCAACCTCGTCCAGATCAATGTGGAGAAATTCAACCATGATAACATTCCACAAGAGCAGTCCCAGGACAGAACCCTGGGGACAGCACCAGCAAACCTGCCTTGTGAGTTTCAAGAATGGCGAGTTGATAGATACAGATCTGTAGGAGAGATATGTTTTAATTGTGCTATAGAGGTTTGTTGGTAAGTTTGCTTTCCGCAGACGGCCAAAGACTCTCAGCCACCAAAGCAAGTCGAACTCACCAGTGAAGTCAACGGAGATAACCAGAAAGTATTTCTTATCAGTCGCTGCAGCAGCTGTAAGGAGGTTTTGAAGAGCATCAACTGTGGAGCACACCGACCTGAAACCATATTTTTCAATGAAGGAAGGTTGGCATTTGAGTAGTGAAAGTGACAGTTTGTTTAAAAAATGAGCATTTTTCCTATGCATGGAGACTTTTGAATCGCCTCGTATTTCACGTCCTCACCCTCAAAACTCAACAACTAAAATAGTGGAGCATTTGCCAGAGATCTTGAAGATAATTTCCACCGTGCCAAGAATCTTCATTGGCTGGCAATTGCACAATATTAAAATTATATTAGAGTCACCCAGAATTTCTTCTATTTACCCACTTAATGTGTCTGTAAACTGCATGTTCTCTGGTCGATTTACCTGTTTTGCTGGACGAAAAAATTCGTTTCTGGGCGGAAAAACCTTGCTATCCATGCCTGAAGCCGACTAACTCAGTAAGCAGTGAAAAGAGCCCATTAAAGTTTCTCGCATCATCGACGGGCTTCGAACCCGTCTTTTCCACCCGGTTTGGAGAGGACGGTGACAATACTACTGTCACCCCACACAGATGGCAATTGTACGGTACAAAGAACACCTTGCAGTTCTTAAATGGTGCTTCAGATGCCTAAAATTTGGATATACAGCTCATTTTTGCGTAGAGATAACCCTGTAGGTTGCAAAGCTAACAAAATGGACTCTGTACATTCCATCCACGACTCCAGTTGTCCCGTTTTCTAAAAACCAAAGCGTCTCCTCAAGCAACAAACGGATCATGGCTGCACACCTTAATCAAAATCCAAATAGAGAGAGATCACGTTCATTGAGCATGATGTGCAAAGTGCACGACCTGTCGCTGACCAATTAAAGAAAATAGTGGATACGAAGGCATTGATATTTTGCTTTTAGAGGAGTATGTAAATGTTTGGCGTATATGACATATAAAATCGTTAAATTGGCAGATGACATCTCAAAAGCAGCAACCGTCATCCGGAATAGTGATACCACAGTCACAAAAATCAATTCATTCTGTTCCCCATTGGTTACTTGTGACCACATCGTTTGTGGGCTGGGCTCATTTTATCTGATCTCCATGTACACAATGCCAGGTGACAACATTACACCTGTTGTGAAATACCTGAAGATGGTCTCTAATACCCTCAATAACCATGAAATAATAGTCTTCATCGATGCCAAACGTCATTCATGACTATGGCACAGCTTAAACCCTGATTCTGACAGGACCCAGGGATCGTCAAATGAACCACTGCTAGAGGACTACACTGCCACCTCCACATTTGAAGTCATCGTCAAACCAGAACAGCTTCCCAGAACCCAGAACAACTTCTTTGTTGTCACAGGTCCGTTATCTACAGAAACAGTAGGGAGTTTGATTCCACCCAGCGACGCATTTTACTCACCATCACCCAAGTTTGTGGCACCATCTGCACACCTACCCTTCAAGTACTGGCTGGGGTCATGCCACACCTCTTCGAAGCCACTGCCAAGGGATTTTGTTACTGCTTCAGGAAATCTCTTCGAGCGACAATAGTCAACTTCAAACTAGGCCCAACCAATAATCGGAAATAGGAAAAGAAAACCCACCTATTCAAATTTGGCAAGACGCTTGGAATACAACCCCTAAAGGGTTTGTTACAGATTCATTCCCGAAGTCACCATCACCTTTCCGCAGCCACCCCCTTGGTTTTCATCAGATCTTTACTATTATTATTAGCCATATGGTGCAAGGAAGCCTGAGGCTTATGCTGCACCAGCCACAAAAAAAAAAAAAAAAAAAAAAATTCTGAATTACCCTGAGAGAGAAAATAAGAGTCAGAAGTAGAAAGGAATCATCAAGAAAGCGAAAAATGATGATATCCAGCTCAGAACCCTGGGTGTGCCAAGCCCATACACACCAGATGTGAGCCCATGGGGTTAAATATGCCACTTATCTTCTCACAAGACACAGCTTGTTAAACCAGAAGCTTGCCGACCTGGGCGTCATGACAGTCCATCCTGTACTTGTAGTGCCCCAAGCACTGGGAGCATGTGATCAACCACTGTGAATATTACCATCGTTTCAGAAGCATCATGAAACCCCCATTCACTTTCACCAAGAGATGAACGTTTTTTTCGTCAAATGTAATTATTTTTTGATATATACCTATACAGTTTAGGAAGGTAAGCACTCCTGTTTTATTAGGATCGTCTCCGAGAATCTGCATTAATGATAATGATAACTGTAAATTAGCAAATGATTTAAAAAAGTGATTGAACGGATATTTAGAAAATGGGGACAGTCTACTAATAAATGACGAACAGTCAGTTGTACATGAAATGATGAGCATTGGGGAGCGCTGTCATTCATTAATAGATACAAGTGAGCGAGGTGAGTATGCCCAATTCTAAGCCTTCCTAAAATTATTTTATCTCGCCTGTTTTTTCGCAAGCTGGAGCGCCGCAGCTTTGGGTCTGGTTTTATTTGACAGAGTTTGTTTCCTGGATAACTTTTCCAGATTAGTGACCAGCTATTATAACATGCTTTACAGATAATGTGTTTGTAATCTGTATATGGAACTAGAAAAGTCTGCGAAATAGTAGTTTCTGGTTTTTTGGCTGAAAGATCTGCTCTTTCATTGCCAACTATTCCAGAATGTCCTGGGATCCAGCAGAATGTCACAGTTTGGTTCGACTCATTACAAGCAAGTAATTTGGAATGTATTTGTTTTATTATAGGGTGAGAGGAGTTGTTACTACTAATTATAACGGTGACAGCACTGAGTGAGTCAGTGTATATTTAAGCAAATGTAATTAAAAGTTCAGGAATCCGATCAAGAGCTAAGTTTAAAGCGTAAAGCTCTGCAGTTAAAATACTGCATTGTATTGGTAATGAAACAGAGATGGTCAATGAAGGGAGGATTACTACAGCACCTACTTGGGTGTCAGCTTTGGATCCAACGTATGGATTTTACAGGCCTGTGAGTTAGAAGGAGTGAGTTTCATGTAACTGTGCGATATTGGAAGGGGACAAGGTGTTCTTCCCTCACTGTTGAAAATATTGGTCGTAAATTGCAGAAATATTTGTCCAAGGTGGATCAGGTGGCGTCGTGCCTGAAATATATTGCTGATTTCTATATTTCATGTTTGAGTCAGTTCTTTCATTCTAAGTGCAGCAGTTCAGTTTTCATTTGGTTTACTATGACTCCCATTCGGTATTATACAGACATCTCCAATTAGGGTGAGAAGGAAGACAGGATTTTTGTGGCATACATCAAAAGTAATGCTTTCCTCCTAAGATGTAAGGGAGGTTCACGAACTTCGATGTAAAGGCTCTGAACTGGGGAGGTTCTGAAAGCCCCTAGAGAAACTCTCAGAGCACTGTGCTGAATTGTGTTCAATCGCTGTAAAGTAGTTTTTCTCGCAGAGTCATACACTGGAAAGCCATAGTCCAAGCTGAACCTGATGATAGCTCTATAAAGAGGGATCAAATTATGTCGATCAGCACCTAATGACAACAATGACACACACATATCGGAGTATATTCAATTTCTTCAAGCAGATGGTCCAAAGGTAGGTCACAAGTGCTTGAAAGATAAGTTTCCTATCAAGTACCAGGCCAAGAAAACACACAAACGGCCAGAAAAAAAAGGCCAGGTCAGTGTGAGCTAGGGGTATTGGGATGTTAATAGTCTTTAGCTCAGCATCAGGACGAAGTGAGTAGTGGTGGATTTCTGCTCAGCAAAACGATATCCATTGCGTAAGGTCCACGCTTCTATTCTGGCTAGAGCAATTTGCAACTGTCTTTCGATAGTATTCATACTCTGTGACTGACAGGATATAGTGAGGTCATCCATATACATGTAGATTTGAATAGTTTTTAAAAGATCTTCCAATATGTTGTTGATCCGAATCGCAAATAGGGTAGCACTCAGTATAGAACACTGCGGAACATCCTCTTCTTGAATATGAGATGCTGACAGCATGTTTCGATATCGGAGTAGAAAGGCGTGTAATCTTAAAAAGTTCTTAATTATTCAAGGAAGATAGCCTCTAATATCTTTAATTAATAATGCCATGACACCAAGTGGAATCGAGTGCTTTTTGAATATCTAAATTGACCATCACTAGATACTGACTGATGACAAAAGCATTGCATAGGTGGTGTTCAATTTTTATAAGTAAATCTAGGGTAGACCTGATTTTGCGGAAGCCATACTGGTGATCAGAAAGAAGATTTTGAGAATCTAGGATGCAGGTGAGCCTCTCATGCAACATCCTTTCAAATATTTTTTACAAACAACTTGTCAATGATATCTGTCTGTAATTCTGAACTAGGGGACTGGGTGATGTAACGCCCATTACGTCATTTGTAGTGATGTAACACCCATCACTACAAATGGGCCAGATATGTGTGACGTAGGTTTGTGTGTATTCTGTTGTTATGTTCTGGCCACTTGGCTACCCAGAAGCATTGGTCACCTGGACAGATGATTCTGGGTACTCGTCCACACCACGGGAAGGTGGGCCAGTTCCAGTAGAGCACATAATGTCCCAAAAAAGACCCTGACCCACCTGATGTTGCCAAAAGGTAGGCCAGGTTTCTCCAGGGAGCCATTCCAGAGGAAAAGAAAGGAGCAAGAGAGAGAGAGAGAAAAAAAAATAATAAAATAAAATAAATAATAATAATAAAAAAATAAAATAAACACAACCCGTTGGTTCTGGTTGAAATAAAATAAAATATTAAAAAAAAAAAAAAAAAAAAAAAGGAAGGGAAGAGTGACTGATGCTGGTTGACAAAAAAAAAAAAAAAAAAAAAAAAAAAAAAGAAAGAAAGTAGTCTTAATTCAGATGTGGAACTGATAACCATTAGGATCAATGCAATGACAATTCTTGCATAAATTAGCCATAGAAGAAAATAAATCGAATTTTGATGTAATTATGCTGAATTCATGAGCAGCCTAGCACTGCGCAGAAATTTCCGAGTGTTCCCTGAAGTACATGTTTTATTATCCAGAATAGCAGAGAAGCAAACTATTGTCCTGCTTACACAGGTGTATTTTGGTGGATTGTTTTGGTGCACTACTCTGGCATTGATCTTTCTGCGAGCAAACACCTCGGAGGCAAAGTTCTGGAGGGCTGAGAGATGGTTCTTATTCTGCAGAAGCATTTCCTCCCATCCTGGAGAGAGATCTGGAACGTCAATTCGGAGCTTCACCCTAAGATCGTCGTAGATTGCACAGTTAAAGAGCAGGTGACTCCAGTCTTCTTTATTCTCGCAGCTGCAGAGATCAGTGTGATGCAAGCAAAACTGATAGAGTTTTTGATTGAGAGAGCCAATGTCCAGTTACCAGAAAGGAAGTTTCCATAGTTAAGGAGCACCAGGTTTTAACAGATTTAGGGAGTAGGAAGATCACATCAGGGAGGAATTTTCTTGTTGTTGCTCCAAGTGCGGTGGTGTCCCATCTTGTCTGCCAGATGCTAATTAGCTCGTTAAAGCATCTGGATGTCTCTTTTTTAGGATCATCATTTAAATTTAGCTGGATACCAAGTAATTCTGAAGGTATTTGTTTTTTGTGTCGAAAGCAGAGGCCACGACAGATGACAAATAGATCCAACAGAAGGGTCCCGGCAATAACTTGCACTGCAGTGGTGGAAACTGTTCTACAGATTCTGATAATAGAACGGAGCATGCTCAGCTGGATGGAATTCAGTTTTAACCTCATTTTGGATTTGGTGGCCCGATGAAACCAAGCTCCTGCTGCACAGGTGACTATGGGCAGGAAAACTGCATTATATCAGAGAAAGAGTGACTTCCTAGAGAGACTCCATCCCTTCTGGAAATTCTAATAATTTACCCTGTGATTTTTTTTGATTTTAGTACTTATGTGAATCAGATGAGGATAGAAGGAAAGCTTATGGTCAATAATGACCCCAAGGAGTTTTGCCTCAGTAACTATATAGGGAGCCGCTTGCCAAACATTTTGACTTGAGATCCAACTTGGATTTAAAAAGGCATCATTTTTGTTTTCACTGTATTAATTTTAAGTTTGTTAGCCAATGACCAGGTGGAAAGGTCAGTTAAAATCCGGTTTGCATTCACCTCCAACGCTGCACGAGAACTGCCTGCGACCACAATTGTCAGGTCATCGGCAAAAGCAAAAATTTTGCAATTCTGGAGAGTGCGGCCCAGCCAGTCTTGAAGCACAATGTTCCAGATAAGGGGCCCCAGGACTGAACCTTCGGGGCACCCTCGAAAAACTTTCCTAGTGACTTAGAGAAATTGACTTGACAATTATTGAGCGGTCAGAGAAATAGCTTTGAAATAATTTGTACATATGAAAGGAGCATCTGGCAGACCCGAGACGTTCAAGGGCGCTGTACCACCAGACAGTGTCGAAGGCGCCCTCGAAGTCGACCATAATAGCTAGTTCAAATTTGGATTTAGAATTTACAATGTGCCAGACAAAGGCCTCTTCGCAAGAATGACCTGGGGTGAAACCATACTGAAAGGCAAAAAAGAGATTTTGCTGTTGAAACAGAGCTGTTAGTCAAGAGCCATAAGCCGCTCATCTTCTTGATTGCTAATCTTCCCTAGATTAACAAGCAGCGCAATTGGTCAGTAGGCACATGGATTTGAGGCAGGTTTATCTGGATTTTTGATAAGACGGAACAAAGAAACCTTCCAAACAGAGGAAAAGATGCTGTCAATGAGGCATTATTGAACAGCAAGAGCAAGTAGAGAGGTCTTAAATTTAACAGCCAGAGAATGAACACATATTCAATCATATCCATTCCTGAACACTTCTTCACGTTGATCTTCTTGACCACCGAGGTAAGTTCCTCTAAAGTAAATGGCTCGGTATGTTCCTTAGTGGTGTACTTGTTATTTTCCTCCCGAGTTGCTGTATGCTCTGGAGAATCTTCAGAAGGATTATCCATAGGAAATAAGTTGTCAAGAATTTGGTTGATAGAGTCTGTCCAGCCAGAGGTTTCATGAGTCTCAGAGGTAACAGTGCCAGGGACATCAGAGATAAATGTTCTCTCCCGAGCTATCTTGTACATGAGGCCCCATGGGTTTTTGCTGTTGGATTCTTTTACAAAGATGGTCCAGGTTTCTTTTTCTCGTTGCAATTGCTTTACTGAAGGCATTCTTTTTGGCAATGTAGTCATTATATAATTGCATAACTTCGTCAGCAGGCCAGTTGCGGTGTCGCTGATATAACTGTCCAGTGCAGTGAACTGATTTGCGAAAAGTAGTAAGGTCCGGGGACCACCAGGAGTGGACTTTAGAACGGATGGTCTTCTTCTTTGCTGATTTATAGAAGACTTTTATAAGAGATTGTTCAATAAGTTCGGCTAGATTTTCTGCAGAAGTTAAGCTGAAGCTGTCTGGAGGGTTTGATGGAAAGTCAATAGTGATGAAGGCATCAAAAGAGTCCCAGTCAACAGTTTTTGTACAGAACCGGACAAAGTCTGGTGTTCTAGGTGAGTTGCAGTTGTTAGGTGCATTGACAGAGATGTGGAACACAATGGCTCTGTGATCGCTGAGTGTTCAATCTGGGATTGTAACCCAGTCACTGATGCGTGAAATTAAGTTACTGGTGGTGAGTGTAACATCAATTTTCGACTCACCAGTTGAGCTGCAATAGGTGGACAGTTGGCCTGGTCGATTATGGACTGCAAGGTTGTGACTTAAAATAAAGTCCTCAAGAAGAAGATCTCGGGCGTCAGAAACAGCACTGAACCAGAAATGGGACTTTGCATTGACACCCGATGTAATCAGGATATTCCCAGAGCCGAGGAAGTGAAGCGCGAACTCCAAGAAGTTTAATGAGTGGTTGAAGTCTGCAGAAGGGGTACAGCAGATTGACAGAAGATAGAAGGAGAGATGTGAGAAGGTGATTTGCACACAAGTCGCCAGTTTGTTACAGAGACCATGAATATGAATTTTAAATCTCTGTTTAAAATGATGATGCATGTTTTAGGGTACTTAGGGCACAGGTTGTACCACTCGAGCATAAATGGAATAGCCCATAATCTTGGAGATATGCCCAAACTGACCCTTCGAGAAGTAGGGCTCCTGGATAGAGATCACGTCCACAGCGTTTTGCTCTGCGGCCAGCCGAATCTCATCCACAACGATTCGTGACCTATGTCCATTGATTTGAAAAACTTTAAGTTTAAGGTTTTGTGGAGTGCAGGAGAAAGAATGAGAGTGGACATCATCAAAAGACGTTTTATTCTGATTGACTCACTCTGCAATGACGTGCCCATTATGGGCACATTGACTACAAGTTGGAGAGCTGTGAGTACAATGTTGTGTTGTGTGCCTGTAGCCTAGGCAAAGAAAGCATTTGGTTACTATCGTAAATGCTTTAAACTTGTGGGAGCTACAGCCAAGGAACACCCGTTCACGGGACAGTACTTCTTTATAGATCTTTGGTGTAAAGCTGACCATCATATGATTAGTCAAGGAAGAGTTAGACTTGGTATTGAACCGGAACGTAGTGCCCTCCTTTATTTCCTCATATAAGAATCCAAAATCAATGAGGTTCTTAAAGTAAAGGTCCTCTAAGAAGTCCTGATTTGCATAGTTTTTGGGAACGCCATAGAATATAATTGCAGGATCTGATCTTTTTGGAGCAGAATGGAGACGCCAGCAGCAGAGAGTGACGCAGAGGAGGAGATAGTATTGAGACCTTGATTGGACGCGGTTTCCACGATGACTCCGCGATTCCTTATCGTTTGAGGGGTTTTACTTTAACCATTTTGAAATCGCTTTTGAGCGTTCTGTATACAAATTCCTTCACCTCATGACTAGTTTTCAGTTCGCTGGTGTCATTGGCTCTCAGGAGAAGGACTTTCTGTGGTGGTTCAGTATTGGGGCCAAGGTGAAGGCTGTTTTGAAGCCGAGGCTGTGGAAGGTTTGTTGGTACCAGAAGAAGGTGGGGAGATGCCCTTCCTCAGAGCTTCTGCAAATGAAGGAGTGGAATCTGGGATATATGAAGATGTAGGTGGGTTTATAGTGAAAGCGTCTAAGACTTTTTCGAGGATGATCGCTCTGGATCATAGCTCATGTTAACGGCGCTTAGCTTCTCGTTGTCAATTAGAAGCTCCGTGGCAATTATCTCCAGGTTTGACCACAAGTCATGGATGTAGTTCGCTGCTGTTTCTGTGAGTCCGTTTGCGTTGCAATTAAAAAAAGATATTAGTTCTTTATGCAGCGTAGAGATGATCTGGTGACGCTGGTGAGCATCCTCAAGACTTTTATTTTCTGCATTTCCAGAATCGGAAGGAATCCCGAGCCTGGAGAAAGAACTGAGGTTAGAAGCAAATGCGCGGTCCAAAACAGATGCCACAACAGGAGTTGCTGAAGGGGGATCCTTGGTAGCAACAAGGTTGATACTAGGAGAGTCAGCATCAGGGCATCCAGGACTTTTCACTCCCTCTAAAGAGGCGGTGTGAGACTGCTGCAGAAGCAGCAGTCTCACACCGCCACAAAAGGAGCTTAAGTTTCTTCTTGCTCTTATTCTTTTTTTTCTTATGTGAAGGATGGGGAGTCCTCTGTGGCGGAAAATTATCAGATTCATCCTCACCGGATGAAGAGTAGTTGTCATTAGACGTCATTATTTGCACAGTCAATATAAATCAAACTGAATCAATAATAATTCTATAAGTCTAGTCCTGTACCTTGTCTAAAAACTCCATAAATTTTCGGGAATATCGACTGCTTATTTTCTGGAAACACTCTGTGGTACACATGAGCTATTTTATTTTATTTTTTTCTTCTGCATTTCTCGACGTTTTTTTACGTCGAGAAATGTTGTATCCAGTGAAGAGAAGAGGCAGGGAGTCTTGAAGCAATTAGTCAGATTAGCAGCATGATGCGCAACGCCAGACTGGTGCAAGAAATAGGTCAGAATTGTAAAATTTGCACATTTGAAGTGATTAACTGAGGGCAAACTCACAACGTGGTGGAACTGCCTGACCTTGTGATATAGCCCAGAGGCGTTGGGGAGTTGGCGAGCAGTGAAGGCCAGCATATGCGAAAGTAAAAATTCGAGCCTTGAAACAAGCAAAGACGGTAGATATGAATACAGTATATGTAAGAAATAAATCATGAAAAAATCATAATTACCTAAAGGTTTAGGGACACAATCTTCCACTATAGCTGCACAGTATAATCAGTCAGGTCACTATACAAAAAAATTGGTGTAACTCGCATAATAAACACATGAAAACACTGTAAACTTGAGGAGCACAAGATAAGGCAGCCTTTACAACGACGCGCAACCAGACTACGAATTCGCTGTACATTTTATTTATTTTTTATTATGTCTAAGGTGGCACCTAGACTTCCGTCTATCTCCACCTGATAAACTGAATTTGTGCAGAACCTCTGCGAAACAGACCTGTATGGAAGGCCTCTTCGCCACCCGGGAGCAGCTGGCACCTGGACAGCTGCTCCCTAATGGCCGCCCATAGTCACTTGGTACTGGCTTGGCTACTATTTTAACAGTGCCTCATGCACAAAAATCCCGCACCCACTGGAAATAGTGCTATATCGGTGGGTGCCAGCAATCCTGCTCCCAGGCTGCCCACACCTGAGAGCCAGCAAAAAATAAAAAAATAAATAAATAATAATAAAAAAAAAATAATAATAATAATAAATAAATTACACACACAATATAAACAAACTAAAAAAAAAAAAACAGATAATCAAAATGTATATAATCCAAATCTTAATTAGTAAGCATTAGATTATTCCAGTGTTTTTTCCGTTGAAAAACAGTTACACAGAACTCTTGCAGTGCTTGAATTTATCCTGATTAGCAATAAGATCACTTTCACAGCCTTTAACTAAATTACCAATCTTCACTTTTAGCCTTTCTCTATGTTCAACATACAAACTACAATCATATAATATATGAATCCAAGTCTCAGGTTGACAGCAAGTACATAAAGGAGAGCTGAATAGACCAAAGTAATGTAGTTTAAAATTTAATGACCCATAGCCAGTTAAAATAAACGATGTCACCACAGAAGGCAAAAACCATTTGTTGTTACTATCATAAGTAAATGTAACTGTTGGAATGAACAATCTAGTCACCTCCCCAGTTACACTAAGATCCCATCTCTGTTGCCATATACCAATCAACTGTGTTAGAACATTTTTCTTAGCTTTAGCTATCTCTACAGTGACATCAGATGTAATATTCATGAAAGAAACAACTATGCCTTTTTTTAAGTAACAACAAAGGGCCAAATACACAATATGCAAGTCTAGAGGCAAATGCCCGGCCAAAACCTGCATAGCATTCGTTGAGACTGTTCTGCACAAACTAGAAATAACAAAGCATTGAGCACTGAATCGATAACAATTTCTGTTTAAATTTAACGTTAGTAACTCTGAAGTACTATGCTGATGATCCGTACGTAAGAAGACTGCCTTGCAGTATAAATTTAAAACTCTCCTTTTCAACCCCCCAATCTGACCTAGTTAATCGAATTATTGCTGCACTAAATTTAACTTTTTCGTGTAAGTAATTTAAATGTGGAAAAAACGATAATCTATCATCAATTCTTATACCTAGATATTTCACCTCAGATACTAGGGGAATCTGCCTCCCCTTAATTAAAGCTTTTGGCGGTCGCGCATAATTTAGTTTCCCCTTAAGAAGCATCATAACAGTTTTAGTTGTAGATATCAATAGTTTATGCAGATCAGCCCAGGACACTAGACTTTCTAATACCTGGGCCACTCTTATTTCAAGCACAGACCTGGATTTACCAGTAACACATAAAACCAAATCATCTGCATAAGCAATCTTATGCAGATTTTCAACTGATTATTCTAGTCATAAATTAAGTACTAAGTTCCAAAAAAGTGGGCCCAATACAGACCTCTGAGGACGCCCTCTCCAAAGATTCCTATTAAACTGTAGATGCTTAGCTTTAAGTATAGTTTTCGTACCATACAAATAACTCTGTATCGTTCTATACAATAAGTCTGGACATTGCATACCTCTTAATGCAGACAGAATACTCTCATGCCACACCATGTCAAAAGCTCCAGTAAAATCTATAAAGATGGCTAACACATACTTATCCTCTGCCTGGTTGGTGAAATTCATGAGATCATTAATGGCATCCTCCGTAGAATGCCCTCTCTTGAAACCATACTGATAAGGCAGGGTCAACCCATTTTTATCCATGACTTGGTTCAGTCTTAAAAATAACAATCTTTCAAAAAATTTCCCAAGATTAGCCAATAACGAAATTGGTCTATACCCTCCTCTTGGGACATTTGATTTTTTACCCGGCTTAACTAACAGCTTAATCAACCAACTTTCCAGATCCCAGGAAAGGTACTTTGAAGTAAGCATTTATTATATAAGTTTAACAAGATGTTAGGATAAAGCTCAATCACTTTAAGAACAGCGATATTGTCTACTAAATCGATCCCCGGAGCTTTGGAAATGTTAATTTTCTTAGAAACGGCTCTCAATTCCTCTAAAGTAAATAAGCTAATATCAACAGACCCAAGTTATGTTACATTAGAGTCCCTGATACCTTCTTGCTCTGTTGTCTCCCCCCCCTTCTTCCTCATGAGGAAACAACTCCGATGTTATTGCCTCCACTGTTGTAATCGAATCAGTTGTTTCCACACCACTAACGATCGCTGTATTCATTATCTCTCCAGGTCTTACTTTATTCATACTTAGTTTATAAATTAATCCCCAAGGATCTGTATTGCCCACACTAGTAACTAGACTTCTCCAAGCCTTTAATTTACTCTCATAAATAGCCCTATAATAAATTTTCTTTTTATTCCTATAATATGCATGATAAAATTGAGCCGCATTCAGCCCCCACCGCCTATACCTCTAATATGCCTTCCTACATAAAAATACTTCTTTCCTTAACCTGGATAATTCCGCATTCCACCAATTAACAACTCGCCTCTTCACTCGTTGTCTTCTTGAAGCACAACTGAGGGCTCTAAGCAATGAAGACTGAACGAAAGCATCGTACCCACAGCATTTAAAAGATTCAAATTAACCATATTGTCTCCTGAAAAATCTAAAGCCACTGACCGTGCAAAACTAGACCAGTTAATCTTCTTATAAGTAAATCTAGTTAATTCAAAATTATCAAAATCTAAAGTAGTATTTAAATCAGCCAAATTAATATGAAAAACCAAAGATCTATGATCATTATTCGTATAGTCTGTTTTCACAAGCCAATGACAGATTCGTCTGGATAACCCCTGAGTAACTAAAGTCAAATCAATGTTCGACCTGCCATGAACATTGTTAAAAGTATAAGGCTGACCTGCTATATTGACTACACACAATTCATTAAAATAAAGTCCTCCATTAAGCGACCTCTCTGATCAGTCATGCCGCTAAACTGTAAGTTAGACTTTGCATTGGAATCCAATGCAATAATTAAATTACTACAACCAATTTCACTGAAAACTGTTTCCATATAATGGATAGAGTTAAAAATTTCGTGACTTGGAGGACAATAAAGAGATATTAAATTAAAAGACAGCCTAGGAGTACTAATGTTTACACATGTTGAGTTCTGACTACACAGCCCGGAGAGGACAGTTATCTGCAATAACGTATTAAAGACCACAATTGCTGTTTTAGGTTTAACATCAACTATGCTTATAACTCTGGCATCAGCAGGAAAACCAGCAATTTTATGTCTATGTGCAAAGGAACCAACATACGGCTCCTGCATGCACAAAATGTCAACACTTTCTTGCACAGCCACCATTCTAATTTCATCAGTAACCGCTCGACATCTTTCGGCGTTGAGTTGAACCAACTTAAGCACATTACCTTCATCTTTATGTTGAAAACTACCATTCACATTAAAAGTACTACAGTTATCCATCATAAGTACGCGTACTTGCAAACTCTAGAGCCTTTTTATACTCAGGACAACTACTACTCCTTAATGAGTGATCATAAGCTTGCAGTTCACACAGCATGGATCTTTATTTTTATTTGGGCAATCAACAAAAAGATGGCCACCCTGAGCACAATGACCACACGACACGGTCTTGTTTGTGCAGTGTTGTATAGAGTGGCCATACCCCGAACACTTAAAACATTTAGTCACAACTGTAAAACGCCTGAATTTGTGTGACGTATATCCAAAATACAACCTGTCATTACACATCAAATTTTCCAACATGTGAGGAGCTAGCTACCCCAATCACCCAATTATTAAACCTTGCCTTGGAACTGTTACTAAATCTAAAAGCAATGCCCTCTCTCACTTCTTGCCCCTCATATCCATAATGTTGAAGATTTTTCTTATATAAATCCCTAATAATATCTTCCTGAGTTAATTCCTTAGGTACATCATACACTAAGATGGTAGGGTTCTGTAACTTTACTTTAGCCAGATTAATACCCTTTTGAAAAAATACCTCTGCCTTACTGAGTTTATCCAAATCCTTATCTGTCTCAACTAAGACTCCTTTATTTCGTATAGCTCTTAGATTTCTAATTTTTATTTCTCGAAACTTTTCCTTTAATGTGTTAACAATAACCTCTTTAACTTCCTGGCTTGACTTATACTATTCTGAGGACTCCTCAGCCCTGAAAATAACCTTATTATTTAATCTTGCCACTTTTCTCAGCTTCCTGTTATTATCCACCATACAGATATCATTTAATATTACCTGTTCGCCTAATTGAGGCTGGCTGAATCTAGCCCTAACCTTGTCCGCATAAGTCCCGTTTTGTTCTGCAACATTAGATAGAAAAGGCTGCCCTCTTACAATGTCATCTAATAAACTGGCACGCACCTCTATCTCCTCTACCCTTGTTTTAAGACGTTCATTGTCAATGACCAATGCTGTTGATAGTCTCCATGTCAATCCATACGTCAAGTAAGAAATTAGTTGCAGCTTTAGTCACTTTATTATTTTCAATAGTCAATTACTTTTTTCTTCAACTTTGTTACAAGCGCAAAAATAATAGACACGTCAGGGTACACTGACGTGTCTATTATTTCTGCCTTTACTCTGTCAGTACTCTGCCTTTGGTCCTGTATGTTAGCAACAATTATTTCACTCTCACGCACATTTGTGCCTATACTTCTCCCCGATTCCGAATAAAAACTATCTACATCAGAAACCATATTATCAGGCTGAATATCCGGAAAATCAGTTATCTTAACATTTGACAAATCATTTGTCAAATCTGTTACAACATCATCTTCTTCTAATTGCACTCCTTGTTCAACCATATAGCCAACTTAAACTACGTTTTCCACACCACCTACCTGAATACGAGAATCATCATTGCCAGACATCCCTGGTTTAGTATTCACATTAATAGTACTCATTGCACCACTACTTAAAACACTACTTGCTTTAATATTTTTAACTTTAGACGATTTCTCAAAAGCCTTCTTTACAGAATCAGTATTGTACAATGTGGGAACTCTGGAAGGAAGTGGGGGGAAAGCTCCAATCTTTTCTTCCTTCCCCCCCTCCTTTACAAGCTTCTTACTATGAATTCTGCCTTCCATTAACTATAATAGTCGGTTCAGAGCAACAATATTATTAACTTAAAATTAGTTAACTACACCAAAAACTACAACGTCAATAAATACATCTATCAAGATTTAATGTTACAACACAAGAAAACAATAGCAATCGAGCTAGCGCACGTGCATCTTGTACAGAGATTTCGATGTACAAGATGCACGTGACATTTTCAGGCAACGGCGATAAAATTTTCATTTCGAGATGTACACTTCCGCGTCTCATTGCACTGATGTGTTGTCTGCGCAAGTAGCACAGTGGTATCGTCGCCGTCCTCCCCACACCGGGTGGAAAAGGACTGGGTTCGAATCCCGTCGATGACGCGAGGAACTTTAATGGGCTTTTTTCACTCCGTGGCTGAGTTAGTTGGTCTCAGGCGTAGATAGCAAGGTTTTTCTCCCCAGTAACTGGGGTTTTTTCGTCCAGCAAAACAGGAAAGTCAACCATAGAACATACGCAATTTACAGACACAAATACGGGTTAATGTATTTAATTACAGGCAACCCTAAAATAATAATAATAAATGCACTGAAGTGTTCGCCGACGGCAATTTCGTCGGGCATTAAGTCAAAAGCGTACAGGACGTTACCGACTGAGTATTCGGAGTAGGTCATGTCGTTTCCGGCGTCTTCCATCCATTTATTTAATGAAGAGAAGAGCGACAGGTACGATCTCGTATACTGTCCTGCCTTGAAGTCGGGCGTTAGAGGTATTGACGGGTAATGAACACCATCAGCCATCACCTGTAACACAGGTTGAAGTGCGAGAAGTTAAAAGGGTTCTGAGCATACGATCCGTTGAAACCTTCGCTCCACACCAAACCAACAATCACACGCGATGGAATTTGTCCTAGGAATATATTATCACGAGTCGAATCTACCATTCCTTTGTCAACCGAAAAGTACGTCATGTTCACGCGATTAATAGGGTACACAAGTGGGTTCTTCTCTAAAACACTGATGTGAGCGAGTTGGATCTGAGGATTCAGTTTCACTTTACGTACGAATAACGTTCCTTCCACAATATTCAACTTGGCAGTCGACGAATCGTTGGAAAGTAAACAAAATTCGGGGGAAACTTCTTACCAGTCATAAACGGAGGGAGCCGTTATTCACTATGTATTTAGACTGGTGGCACAGATTGAGTCGAAGTTTTCCTAACATCTTCGCCATTTTAGATTTTGAGAAGGATTTCGATCGTTGATGCATACCGCTGTTGACTTTCTGGAACATCTGTTTAACATCGGGATACTGATCTTTGACGTACATTTCTGTTGTCAGTTGCAAATTCTTGGCTTCCTGTCTATAGTTAAGAAGTTTCCAGGTATGCACGATAAGGGTACGTATTCGACGATGGGTTAATCAGTTTGTCTTGCACAAAGAGATCGACTTGGCTGAATAGAGTGAAAGAAATTGTTAACGACTCCTACTTTGTCATTTTCTTCCAAATCTTTTCCATCGCTTCTAGTGATTCGAACTTTCAACCGCAAATAACTTTCCCCGAGGTCTAGATATTCTTCTGAAGTACCCGGAATATAGAATTCGATCGGCCCTGTACTATCTACTGATGCTAGAGGAAGGAAGGTAATGTATGACGACCGTTCGACACACATATTAGTGGCAGGTTTACTAAAAAGATCCAGCCGTGACATCATCACTTCCATCGAAAATATTGCGACCTCTATGTTTACCACCTCTCTGATTACATACCTTGTCTTTAGTGGCCTGTCCGACTTCGGATAGATACACGATTTAAAAAGGAGCGTTTAGGTGGAACGCCTGATATGACGTCGTCTACAATATTATGTCCTGCCGACAGTACCTGCCGATGAATGCTGCTGCAGGTTTGAGTATCGGAGAAAATGGAATGCTGTTCGGAAGATGCTTCCTAAACCGTAACCTCTTTGGATATAGGGCCTGGCGAAGTAGGGTTCCCCCCTGCTTGCATGGTGTAGTAATGGATGTACGTATTCATCGTTCGCAGAAATGCAGTTTAATTGCGGTCTTTCCTTTGCTGAATGGCACAGATTCGCCGCTATATGTATGGAAAATGGAACGTGCTTAACTGGAAGGGATTATTAATCTAAATGTGAGAACTCTCCGTTATTGGAAAAACAACACGACACATAAAAGTGGTGCTTTTGTATTGCCGACAATCTGGTCTTCGATCAAGTTACAACAGACGAAATAGGAACTGACAACTCGATATATATCGGCCTGGGACAGCGTAAACTCTCCCTTGTAAGTCTCTGCCTAGTTTTTCGAAACCTAGCATCTGGCCGAGCCCTGTCTTTGGGAAGCGAAGGTTAACTGAAGGATCGATTTCGATAGACAGTATACCTATGGAGTTCACTTTTGCGTCGAGTTGGGGAGCCAGTTTCATCATGGCGTTATGCACCTGGGATATACTTTTGTAGTTCCCTCGTGGTAGTTTACAGACGTGAATAGTTTCTGTCTTCACTCCCTGATATGTGATCATTCTATTGAATGCTTCTTTAGGCAGTGTGATTTCTTTCTTGGAAACCCACTCGCCAACGTGGTAACCTCTGAGGATATGTAACGCTCCTTCATCTTTGCTAAATGTCTTATCGAGACCTATAACCTGAGTAAAATTTTTACGCATTTTCACCATGCCCTCGTTCCTCACCCTTAACGTGAACTGTTCTTTTGTTCCATCTGTTTTCACTTTAAGTTGAATGTTACTGTTGACAGAATTAACATCATCGATAAGCTTTGAGGAACTACACTTTTCTTTTAATACTGTCATTGCTCTGACTTCTTTTTTTCTTTTTGGGGTACAGTGAGAATCAGTTCTACCCATCGGAGATATTCTCCCACGAATTGGGGAAATGTACTTCGGCAAGGGCTACTTCCCATTTGCCCGAGAGAGAAACAACATTAGGCAGTTCCACTGTGAATTGCGACTGAGAATTTCTGGGATGCAGATCCATACTGACATTACTGGGTAGCATAAGGAAAAACATCTTGTGCGCTTACCCAACTTTTGAAGCTTTGTGGGTAGCCTAACCATTTGACTAAAAACTGACGTTGTCCTCTGTCTTTTGTTTAAGTACCCTTTCTATGGGGTAGACGTCGGGGGGGGGGGAGATTATTGTCAAAGTTAACCTTCTGTAACTGCACTTCGTAAAACGTTCCTTCTATCTGCTTGCCATCACGGCCTGTCACATTGTACACAACAGGGTTACGCTTCAAAACTCGAGTAATAGTAAACACTTCTCTCATCCAGTTCCCTCAGTAACCTTTGCGGAAAGGGTAGGACCCGCTGCTCAAAACATTTCTATCTCCGATTTTAAATTTCGGTTTCTGGGCTTTGGTTCGGTTGGAGTAGAGTCTAGTATACACCTCTTCTTCGTTAGCAAGATTAACGTTTACAGGTGCCATACCGAAAGAACGGTGGGTTGCACGATTATACGTAGCCACAATATCGTCGAGTACGTGAATATATTTCTGACTTTTGGAATAAGAAATCTACTTATAAATTTTTTCTTTCAGTGTTCGAATGAACCGTTCGGCAATAGCAGCCTGCTTTTCTGATCTCGTTGTGTAGAAATTGATGCGAAGGGATTTGAATAACCCCCGAAGTGGAGCATTAGTGAATTCTTTTCCTTGGTCAGTATTAACACAAAATGGAATTTCTTCTTTGAAAATAGATTTGAACGCCTGTACCAACTAGTTAGATTTTTTGCTTTTCAGTTTTCTGACCCAAGAATATCGCGAGAAGCAATCCACATAAACCAGAAGGTAACGATATCCATTGTTTGAGTCAGCGAGGGCAGACAGATCACCCAGGTCACATTGGAAAGTTTTCTGACCCAAGAATATCGCGAGAAGCAATCCACATAAACCAGAAGGTAACGATATCCATTGTTTGAGTCAGCGAGGGCAGACAGATCACCGAGGTCACATTGGAAAGTATAATTAGGTCCGGGAACTACAATTTGATACCTCCTAAAATTAATTCTTTGCTGTCGATGTCTCGCGTAAGTAGGTTGATTAGCTAGGAATTCGCTCATGCCACGTCTTATTTAGTATGTTTTTGAAGAGCATCAATAGAACTGAAACTACCTATTATTTAGGATTATAAGTCTGCTAACATTTCTCTCTCTCCACAGGTAGGATGGACAGTGCCGAAGACATCGCACTACTTATATTTGTCATCATCTTGATAGTGATTATTATTATTTCGGAACAGCAGCATGAAGACTGGAGGATGGAATGCTTCCATACATCTGGAAATGTTACTCTTTGCTCGTAGATGTACCTTTTTAAAACTGTTCATTAAAAAGCAGAAATTTTCTTTGGTGTTTGTGCTTTTTTTTTCTAACGACAACAGTCAATAAAATGGTTTACCCACACAAGTTATGACAATAATAAAAAGGCATACCGGTTTAGTCAATAAAGGGTTACACACTATGAGCACCGAGAAGACACATACCAGTTTAGTCACTAATAAAAAAGGTTACGCACTACAGGCATAGATACCTTTTTAGAACATATACAATAATAAAAAGGCTTATTCACTCGGACGGTTTAGTCAATAAAGGGTTACACAATATGAATGCTGAGAAGATATACCAGTTTAATCACTAATTAAAAAGGTTACGCACTATGGGCACAGATACCTTTTCAGAACTCTTCATTAAGAAACAGGAATTTACACAAAGGCATACACGTTTGACATGGTTTAGTTAGTAAAGGGCTAGTAGGGGAAGGCAACTCAAGGTCATCTCATCACAAGAAATAGTAATACCAGTTTAGTCAGTAATAAAAAAGGTTACACACTATAGGCATAGATACCTTTTTAGAACTCTTCATTAAGAAACAAGAATTTACCCAAAAGCTTACACGTTTGACCAAAGACAACAGTTTAGTCAGTAAAGGGTTAGTAGGGGAAGACAACTCAAGGTCATCCCATCACAAGAAATAGTAGGGAAGGCGGCTCAAGGACTCCCAGATGACGTCAAACCATATGATGCATTTGCTGTTGGGGGACGGCTCATCGAGACCACTGTACGCAAGTGTGTTTAAACCTCATCCAGGGTGCTCAGACCACGATATGCAAATGTATTTAAATCCCCAACATATCTACTGTTTTCTCCCGCTGGTCAGATGGTCTGGGGATGCATAACAAGCAAAGTGGTGGGGCAAATTAAGTTTATTAATGGAACAGTGAATGCAGAAACCTACAGTGTTATTAAGAGGCCTCTGTAGCCGAGTGGTCAGGATCGGGAGTGAAGTAGCACACGCTTGAATGTGGTTTGCATGCCTGTCGACATAGGCGTAGCTAAGTTTTTGGAGCCCTTGGAAAATTCGTGGCTGCGCGCCTTTTTCGATAATTGATAAAATCATAATAAATAATAATAAGTACAATCGGACCTCTGTTTAACGAACTTGTTCACGAAATGTCAAATTATTTTCATCACACAACAATATACAATTTAATATTATTTTCAGTATATAGCGCCATCTCAAAGTTTTGCTTCTTAGTCTGCTTGTGCAAGTTTGATGAATGTCGTGGCGAGATCTAATATTCCTTACATTTCGAGGGTACAGCTCTAAAACGGTGTTCGCAGGCCGGCCACTAGTTAGTACACCGGACTGAACCTATTGGTAACTCTCTAGGAAGCTTCCGGATCAGCTAGTGTATAATCTTGCTACCTCTACTCTGCCAGATAGTGACTGGAGGGAGTCCGAGTAGTGTGTATGCGGGGAGCATTGTCGAGGCCACGTTATGTCAAGGATCTGGGTATATTCTTACCACATGTACGCCATATCCAAAAATTTCATTACTTCATACAGCATGTCCCACCCACTTTTTCTTACTATTCAATACAACATGAATTGTCAAAATAATACAGCAAGCTTATCTGCGAAAAGATCTAAACCTCCCAAGGACTTCCTAATTCATTTCACAAATATACGTGGTCTCAATTCTAATCTCAACGATGTCCATTTCCACTTGCAGTCTTCCAAACCCCATGTACTTTTTCTGACTGAATCTCAGTTATCAGTTGATTCAACTACTGCTCATCTCAGATGTCCAAATTATTTTCTGTATGATTCCTTTCACCTCAAAGGTGGTACTTGTGCCTATGTCCGTCCTGATATTCCCTGTCAGAGACTTATCAATTTGGAATCTCCTCTCTTTGATCTTCTCTGGCTTAAAATCTCTCTACCTCATTGTGTAAAATTCATCTGTTGTCTCTACCGTTCTCCCAACTCCACTAATCATTTGGAGCTCTTTGACTTCCTCTCTTTGCAACTTGACTTTCTCCAGTCCAACTTTCCTAACAGTGAGGTAATTTTCCTTGGTGATTTTAACGTTCACAACTCCAGCTGGCTTCCGTTTTCTAGTCACACCGACCCAGCAGGTCGAGATGCTGAGGCTTTTGCAATTACTAATGACCTAGCACAGATTGTTCATTTACCTACAAGAATACCGGACAATCCTAATCATACAGCCAATACGCTTGATCGTTTTCTCACAAACAACCCTTCTAAGTACAAGGTTGAAGTGAGAGGTCCTTTAGGCACTTCAGATCACAACTTGGTGATTGTCTCTTCTCCAATGGAACCTTTATCTCATGGCTATTCCCAACCTCGTATTGTTTGGCATTACAAGAATGCAAAATGGGATGACCTGCGAGACTTCTTTTCTTCTTTTCCTTGGTCTGATTACTCTTTCAAAACTTCTGATGTCAACGTTTGCTCAGATCGTGTCAGTGAAATTATTCTTGCAGGAATGGAATCCTTTATCCCACACTCCACTTTAAAATCTCGTCCTTTATCTAAACCTTGGTTTCCAATAAATGTGCTAAGGCTGTCCAAGAGAAGAACGTTGCATATCGTAATTGGCTTGTTTCTAATTCTTCAGTTTCATTTTCTGCCTACACCAAAGCTCGCAACAATTGTAAAGCAGTTATTAATCAGTCCAAACTAGAGTTTGAACAGGCTAAGAGTAGAAAACTTGCTTCTTGCCCTAATGGTAGCCGAGCATTCTGGTCTCTTGCCAAAGCTATTGGCCGCAACTTTTGCCCATCTCTGCTCCCACCTCTGTCCAAACCAGATGGTTCTGTTGTCACTTCAGCCAAGGATAAAGCTGACCTGCTAGCATCCCATTTTTCTTTGAGCTCATGTATTAATGATCTTGGTAAAACACCTCCCACCTTTCCTAACACGCTCCATTCAATGCCTCCTGTGGTCTTCCGTCAAAAGGATATCAGAAGGATTTTGATGAATCTTGATGCTAAGAAAGCTCCAGGTCCTGATGGTATTTCTCCACCTGTTCTCAAAACCTGTGCTCCTGAACTTACTCCTATTCTTTGCCGCCTTTTTTCACTTTCTTATTCCAAAGGTGTTTTTCCTTCTGCTTGGAAATTTGCTCATATCCAGCCAGTTCCTAAAAAGGGTGACAAATCCCTCCCATCCAATTATCGTCCCATTGCAATTACTTCTACTCTTTCTAAAGTAATGGAGAAATCAATTAACCGCAAACTCTTAAACTACCTAGAAACCTTCCGTCTGATCAACGATCGCGAGTATGGATTCCGTCAGTGTCGATCCACTGGTGATATTCTGGCTTATGTTACCCATTTATGGACTAATTCAATGGAAAGGTTCGGTGAAACACAAGTAGTTGCTCTTGACATCTCAAAGGCTTTTGATCGTGTTTGGCATAAAGGTCTTCTAAACAAGCTTCCATCTTATGGTTTGCCAACTGTTTTTAGTAATTGGTTATCCAGTTTTCTCTCTGATCGCTCACTGAGGGTGATGGTAGATGGCTCTCTGTCTTCTAACTTCTCCACTAATGCCGGTGTCCCCCAAGGTTCAGTTCTTTCCCCCACTCTTTTCCTCTTGTATATCAATGACCTTCTTCCATTGACTGGAAATCCTATCCATAGTTTTGCCGATGATAGCACATTGCATTCAACTTTCCATTTTGAGAAACATTGTCCAGCTCAATCAGCTTCAAGTTCTCGAAAATCTGCTTCCAATTCCTTAAATGCCGATCTTCAGGTAATTCTCCAGTGGGACAAAGACAACTTAGTTGATTTCAACCCTTCTAAAACTCAATCATGTCTTATATCGCACAAAAAGGATTCTTCTGCTCCTATGCTTATCTTTAGTGACACTCCGATTTCTAGGCAAAATGATATATCTCTTTTGGGGATTACCCTGACTTCTAATCTCTCTTGCCACAAGCACATTACAAATATTGCTTCCTCTGCATCTAAAAAACTTGGTTTTCTCTTTCGCTCTCGGCGTTACTTTTCTCCCAAACAGCTGCTCACTCTGTATAAATCGCAAATCCGCCCTGCCATGGAATATTGTTCCCACATCTGGGGTGGTGCCCCCAAAACCTCTCTCAGGCTTCTTGATTCCATTCAGAAGAGGGCAGTTAGGTTAATTAATGATTCATCTCTAACAGAGTCTCTCCACTCGCTTTCTCATAGACGCACTGTTTCTGCTGCATGCCACTTCTACAGATACTTCCATGGGCACTGTTCTTCTGAACTGGCTTCTATAATTCCCGCTCTCTCTTTCAAAACAGTCCGAACACGTGCCGCCACCAGCCAACATCCATTTACTGTCCAACTTCAAACCCACAGAACCAACTTTTCATCTTCCTCATTTATTCATTCAACTGCCGTTTTCTGGAACAACCTTCCTTCATACGTATTTCCTGAAAATTACAATCTACAGAAGTTCAAGTCCAATATCAACAAATATCTTCTTTCGTCTTCTCAACCTCCAACCCAAGCATGGTACTAAGTACTATAGGTTATAATACCTCTCGTGTTTGGGGTTCTCATAAAAAAAAAAAAAAATATATATACAATTTAATATTATTTTCAGTATATAGCGCCATCTCAAAGTTTCGCTTCTTAGTCTGCTTGTGCAACGTCGTCAATTAGTCCACATTTTTGAAGACCCTTTTCTACCAATTTACATTTTGTGAAATTGGTTATGTGCTGTAACGAATTCTCATGAAATAGAATGTTTGGATTTACATGTTTCCAGTACTTAAATCTATCTGAGCTGCAAAATGGAACATTATTTGTGCCAGATACAAATAAGAGGCATGGAAAACAATATATTGCATCTTTGTTTTTGCAATAAAATAACTATTTCCATTTTTTTTTTCAGTACCTTCATTTTTGTATTTCTGCTATTTATTGAAACGTTGGCCATTAGTGACAGAATACGTACTTAATAATCTATGTTCAGGAACAGTGTAGGATAGAACACCCCAGGACAAAACACCCCAAGGAAAAAGCTCTATGGGACAAAAAAAAAAAAAAACCCGGGACAAACAATAATACGAAATTTTGAAATCGTAATATTTATTTCTATTATTTATAGTTTATGAAGACTTCTCTGACATGTAAAATATTACATTCGTTATGTCATAAGCCTGCAATAAGGAAGGCATTATAAGTATTGCACTGCTTTATATACTTTAACACTCGCATTATAAATCTATAGCTCATTGCTTTACAGAAGAACGAACTTATTAACACAATCATAAAAATGAACATAATAAAAGGAACATCATACCGTATCTATAAAAAATCAAAGAAATAAAGCACAATATTGAAAATCTCATTAAGCGTTAAAGTTCGTTTAAAGTTCATTTTTCTTCCACCTGATGCTGTGACCTACACTATTCAGAAATTCCTTCAAGGTCTTTCTCTCACTCACATAGTCTAGACAAAGGTTCTTCAAACGCTGTTGATACTCCTTTGTGGCACGTTTGACTCATGTTCTTCGAGGCTAACAATGAGAATCTTATTCAGGGCTGTTGATACCACCTGATCCTTTCTAATACTTTCAATGGTGTTCCACATGGTTGGGTGGTCATGTACCACAGGCCCATGGAAAGCAAAATTCCAACTCTTGCATAGGTTGCCGGTGCGATCCTCCTCATCAATGGTTGCCCGATGGACATTCCATAACTGTGGGAGGAATCTTTCTCATGAATACTGCAAGTAATCCATCAGGAAGAGCTGGTGGCTGAATGCAACGACAACTGTTAGGCCCTTTGTAAATGCTCCTTTCTGTAAACATTGAATGTTACGTTTCAAACGGACTTCAAGTGGTTGTTGACATATGGTGCTCCATACTCCGGCTGCTTTAACCTTGTTAGGATCTGGGTCATGGCTGTGTTCAGTCACATAAAGTAGTTGCTTCACCTTCAAATCTGTCTGAGCAAAACCTTTGCAAGAAAGTGAGTTCCTCTGCAAGCATTCCCAAAGTGTTCGTCTACTGTTTGAGCTCTTCTTGGTGTATAAGTAGCTTTCTGCGCACAGATTAGAATCTCCTTTATTATTCTTGATGATTTCCATGGTGATTGAAGGAAGACCGAGGTTTCAAGTCACTCAAAGAATACAACCAATTTTTAAAAACACTACAAAGCTCCCAACAACAGTATAATACCACAGATGTTAACACTATGGTAGCCGAAGTGGAACTGATGCCTCAGGTTACATCTAGTAGCCTTATATACACACCTGACTTGCCCTCCCCAGCAATGAGTTGTGGTTAATTCTGATTTAACCCCTGGCAGGCTGCAAAGATACAAAGTGAGGTCACATGATCACTAAATGGTGACCTGAGTGCGTCAGGTCACTTATGGAGGATTATTCAAGTAGACAAAAAATGATCAAGTCGAGTGAACCAACACAGGCAAAGATTATAATTTTTTTTTTTCAAGATTACATCATTATTCAAATTATTAAAATTTTTTTTTTTTTTTTCTATTTCTAAA
This sequence comes from Mastigoproctus giganteus, assembly GCF_048544385.1. NCBI lineage: Eukaryota > Metazoa > Arthropoda > Arachnida > Uropygi > Thelyphonidae > Mastigoproctus > Mastigoproctus giganteus. Next base: position 121,292,699 of record NC_143580.1, on the reverse strand, counting down.
GATCCCCTCTAAAATTTTTATAATGGTGTTAAAGACCGAAAACGGAAAAAATGGGGGCTTTTGTCATGTTTTATTTTAATTAAGGGGGTTTCGTCCTACTTGAAACTTTAATTGATGGCTTTCCTGGGGTTTTTGTCCTGGGGAGGTTTTATTTAAACTAAAATCGCAATATTCACTATTGCCTTTTTATATAGCAAGCACAAACACACTATACACACATTATTTATAACTTCTAACTTATTCAGTATCGTAGAACGTACACAATGCGTGAATTGCGAATTGCTGTGCATGCGCTGATGAATCGGTTGCCTGATTGGTTCCTTCAAAATTACGTCCTGACAACAAATAGATCTATGCTGATATGCAGTATGTACTCAGATTTAAGGATGCATATAGGCTTGATTCGCCCTCTGAAAACACGCCATTTTGGAAAAAATTAATTTAACCCCGCCCTCTGCATTCTGATGCGACATCATCTAGGGGCGCCATTTCGTCAGCTAGCCTTGGGCGTCGAAATAGCTTGGCACGGAACTGATGTGGTATGTCAGTGGCGCCCTTCTGATACCAGCGCCCTTGGCACTAGCTCCAATGCCAAGGCGTTCCTATGCTACTGCCTGTCGGCCCAAAAAGAAGCCTTTGTTGACCCAACAAATGAGGGAGAAGCGACTTGTTTGGGCTTTTGTCCATGAAACGCGTGTTTCATGGACAAAAGAGCAATGGGACACTGTCATCTTTTCTGACGAATCGAAATTCAACCTGCATGGCTCGGATGGGAAGTGATATGTCAGAAGACGAAAATCGGAGGCATACCATCCTGACTGCATAACACCGACTGCAAAGTTCCCCACCGGTCAGATGGTCTGGGGATGCATAACATGCAAAGGGGTGGGGCAAATTAAGTTTATTAACGGAACAGTGAATGCAGAAAGCTACACTGTTATCAAGAAGTCTCCGTAGCCACGTGGTCAGGATTGGGAGTGAAGTAGCACACGCTCTTTGAGTACACCGGAGTTCAAGCCCCTGCCTGCTAAATACGGTCGATCTGCCAAATCGCACTGGATCAGCATGGCAGATTATGGTCCTTTTCCCTTAACATGAATTGTTGAGGAGGCTTCCATCCTGCTAATGGCTGCAGTTTTGTACACGGAGGAGTGCCTGAAACCCGATATTAGACAGACGTCCAAAACTGCATTTGCCAACAGGACTCAACACCTTGCGACACAGCAAAATGGGTAAGTTTTATGCTATTTAGATTTAATGATGAGTTTATTCCTCTTGTCTCACAAGGCTTAAAACATACACCAATGTTTTCCCTTATTTTTCTCCCTTAAGGTGCAGTCATAACTCAGAGATACTGGCATTACAGCATTGGACTGGCCCGGCAACAGTTCAGATTTGAAAACTGCTGGTACAAAATATCATTTAAAATTGCTCAGAAGAAGCCAACAAGTAAGATTCAGCTGCAGAAGAGCTTTGTAAGGATGTGGTACCACGAAATTGGGGCAACCGCATATCCAGAAGTTGATTAACTCTATACCAGATCGTTGCAAGGCTGCAATTGCAGCTCGAGAAGTAACAACAAAATATTGAGGACTTATTTTGCTTATTTACTGTACATAATACTATTTAAGTTGTCATTTCAGTTTGTACTAGTAAATGCAATAAAATTTATGTTTGGTTGTAATGATTGCCATTTGTGTGATATTTCATATTCCCAGCTTCTTCTGAATTACGCATTTTATCCTTTAGGAAGATATTTATGGCAATTAGGTATATCAGGTGGAGTCTTTTTATTGGATTTCATTCACGAGATATATATATCCCATATAACAAATGCATTCCGAACATTTCTGCAACCCACAGTGTAGCGCAAAAACATTATTTGCAAAATTCACAAATGATGCTTTTTTTTCCCGTCACTGTAAATAACTCTTAAGCACCTTTGATTCTGAAATCAGCAAAAAGCATATCACTATAAACACTCTTTAAGCTCTATCAACGCAATGCAGAAATAAACACACAATTACCATCTCCTGCAGAATCAGATCAGATATAAAGTGATACAAGACAAACAATACACTGTGATATTAAGCTGGATCCCAGCTCCTTCTGAATACTTGAAAATGAAAACACAGATCAGGCAGTAAAGGAAACAAATAAATTCAAATTTCACTGATTCGAAGATTCGTTTTCAAGGCTAGAAAACCATTATATGAACATCCTCTTACTCTGAATGGTAAAATTATGGCAAGAACATAACAAAAAACTTATGGAAATTAAACCCAACCATCTTTCTGGAATTCTAGCACCAGGAAAATAACATAAGAAGTGGTTCTTGCTAGAGCACGCACTGGCCACTCATATAACTAATCTATAGCATCTCAGAAACGAAAGCCCTATATGAATATTTACTATTCTTACAATTAAACATATTTTTACACAACTGCCTCTATTATCAGCAGGCTAGAACCTGCAACTAAAGACCTGCAACCTCTGAAATGAAGCAAACCTTGATGAATTCTTCACCGCTGATAAGTTACATTTCTAAGGAACAATATGGCTGCTGTAGCCATTGTGCCAAAACAATGTCAATTCTCATTACTGTGTCAACAACAATGGGAATTCTTGAAAATCAGGAAATTTTACAAAAAAAAAAAAAAAAAAAAAAAAAAAATCAATATTTTACACTCCGGGAATATTAAGAAATCAATCCATCACTCGTTGTTAGGCATGCCGGAACGCTTTGATACGCGAATTCAGTTTTCAAAGTTGAGTATATCTAAAGCTACCTGCATTGTCACCCTCGTGGGTAGCGCTGTTGGTAGGATCACGGTCCTCCCACAAAGGATGGAAAAATACCCGAGTTCGAGTTCCATCGATGACGGGAGGAATCTTTATGGGCCTTTTTCACAACGTGGCAAAGTTAGTCGGTCGCAGGATAGCATGGTATTCTTTCCAGGTGAATCAGGTTAGGTTATTCGTACAGCAAACAGAAAATCGACTTCAGAACACACGCAATACGGCCTTAATCACTGATGCCTCTAAAACCCTACTACAGTACTGCAAAAAAAAAAAAAAAAAAAAAAAACTTGTTTCATCTGAGTGTTGTCACTACGGACAAGCAAATGGGCAATTAATTATCCTTCTGGTAAAGTTATATTTTTGAAAATAGTGAAGTAAAGGAAAAATAGCAGCAAAGGCAAGTTTATACTGCTGCGACAATTAAGACCATTGCACTATATGTATAATACAGCTTAAATACTACTGGTCACAAAAACACATGAAACAACAAGACGCTCTTACAAATATCTTATAATTTCTCTGTGACCATTTGGCTATAGCTTTAGCGATATTCAAGTTTGAATTTCTGTCTTAGTGCCAGTGGCGGCTCGTGACTGATGTACGGGATTGCTGCTTCTTAAGTTATATTAAATTTCCTTGGTTATAAGATATGTAGACAAAGATAGGAATAATAACAAGCAAGTTAAAAATACTACAAAACATTAACTGAATACTTACCATTAACAGACTTGGGTAATCTTGAAATTTTTATTTAAAAATAAAATTCATTCTTCGGATTTTATTTGTTGAAAGTAGATTAATAACTTTTTCATTCAAGTTTGGTGCACTGTTCAAATCGGCACTGTTCGCTCCGGAGTTCCTTTGCCTCGTTTTGTCAACTCTAAAAAATGTGTAGTGGTAACCTGCCAACTAGGCATTGTCTGAACCACTGGGGCCAAAATGTGGAACTGGGTAGCGCACAGTTCCACCTGCGGTTTAACTTCAAAGTCAAAAACGATTTCGTGTTTTTATTCGTTTATTATTGAAATGATTACTGGAAATGAAGGATGAGTATACTACAGCGGGACCTGTTAATAAACATATTCATTGTGTTGCATTTGTTCTTCACAAAATTTCATATAACTCCGTTGACTGTATATTTAGATTTAAAAAGCTGGGGGGTGCTGTAGTTCTGCAGTGCCTACCAACGAGCCGCCCCTGCTTAGTGCTCTCTCTTATTGAGTAAACTTCGTAACTTAGTACGCACTTCTTCTTCTTCTGGCGTTATAACCCAGGGTGGGTCTTAGCCTTCTCAACGACGTTCCACCAGTAAGCCCTCCAAGAAGTCAAACTTCTCCAATTTCTTATGGTCATGATCTTTAAGTCCTCATCTACGTCATCCATCCATCTTTTCCGCGGTCTTCCTCATACCCTCCTACCGGTAGGTTTCCACTTCATTATCCTCTTAGTTGTTCTGCTGTCACCCATTCTCATAACATGTCCCAACCAGGAAAGTCTCTGGCTCTTCACAAATCTGACGATGTCCGCACCCTGAATAAGATTGTGAAGTTCATGGTTCATTCTGATCCTCCAGGATCCAGCAGCGTCTTATACGGGCCCAAAGACTTTTCGCAAAATTCTAAGCTCGAACACTTTCAACAACTGCTCATCTTTACTCGTTAATGTCCAAGCTTCACAACTGTATGTTACAACTGGTCTAATGAGACTTGTGTATATTCTTAATTTTAAATGTCTGTTCAATACTCTGTACTTCATTAGTTTTTCATGTGCATAGAAGCATCTTTTTCCACTCGGGATACGTGTTTAATTTCATTAGTAATAGAGTTAGAATGGTTTTTCTGCGAACCTAGATAGGCGAAATTTTGAACATTCTCAAACGAGAAGCTGCTGGTTCTTCAATTTTCCGTGTTATTTGCCGCTCTCCGGACTGCCATATATTTTGTCTTTGCTTCATTTATCCTAAATCCTCTTCTTTATGTTTCACTATCCACCCTGGCAACTGTTTCCTCCATGCTCCTTTAGTCCTACTGATAATAGCGACATCATCAGCATATGCACAGATCTGCACTGTCTTTATGCCTATGTGTCCAGTCACTTCTAATTTTTTGACAGCCGCCTCTAAAACCAAGTTAAATAACACAGTACAGAGTGCATCGCCCTATCTAACACCAGGTTTAATATAAAAGGGAATCGTCAACTCATCGTGAATTCTCACCACTGCTTTAGAGCCAGCAAGGGTTGCTTTTATGAGCCTAACAATCTTTGCGGGCATGCCCAGGAGAAGGAGATCATTTATCATTTCCTCTCTGTTGAGTTTTTTTTTTTTTTTGTTTTTGTTATTTGGAGCATTAGCAACTAAGGCCATATTGCTCCGGGATATGCGGTGGTCATTCCCTGAACTTTCTGCATCCTCCGTATTTGGTGGTGACGGGCTCGAGCCCCGGTCTAATCAAGAAGCGTGTGCTATACACTGCTGCTCCTTCCCACCTGGCTACGGAGGCGCCTCTGTTGAGTGAATCAAAAGCTTGTTTGAAATCTACATATAGGCAAAACATACAGCTTAGGTGAGCAGTGACAGCCTATATAACAGCTGAGAGCAAAGTATAAAATGTGCTCAGTATGGGTACAGCTAGAAAAATGCATGCTTCATTAAATCTATGGTTAATTTTTTCCAGCCACAGTGAATCACTAATGTGCATAAACGACTGATTTAATTCCATATAACCAAGGATTTTTTGCATTATCACAAGTAACACAGTATTGCTCACCGTGTGCACGATGAGCAAAATTACACTCACTCACTGGGTTTTCCACTCCTTTTAACGAAGAAAAAGAAGGTTTAGTGGATGACTTTGAATTGACTGAGCTTTTCACTCCTTCTATAATCTAATGTGATTATTTTGCATAAGGCATGAGACTACGCGTAAGATTCACTAGTGCAGTGCTACTCAGTGTGGTCTGCGGACCGGTGCCAGTCCGCAAACTGTTTGTTACTAACACGGCCTTGCAAAGGTACTAGGGGCCAGGATGCAAACGGGTTTAAGCGGCCTCGTTTATTTACGTTGAGACTTTGATAGCTTCCTCGACTGGGGCTCCCTAGATCTGGGCCTTGGTGTCGCGCACGTTACCGGTCTGTGACGATTTCTCCGTTACCGGTCCGCGAAGGATTGGAAATAAAAGAAACTGGTCCTTCACCACAAATAGTTTGAGAAGCATTGCACTAGTGAACGGGTTAGTACCATTGCACCATGTTTCGTTTGTCGTGAACTGCCGCAGTAGATAATTGGCATCGTTTTAATTTAACTCCTTCTATAATATAATTATAATAGCAACAAAAAGAAATCTTCGTTATGACATGTTAAAAATTATTTCAATTTCTTCAGAGTAATCATTTAAATCAAAATGTCGTGTAAACCGATGAATACTGAGAATAACATGTTAAAATTACTCCTTAAGACAGTGGTTCTCAAGCATTAGTGACAAAACTGACAAGATATCGTCCCACCCTTCCCCATGAAAATATTTTCATGGGGAAGGGTGGGATGGTATGTTGTCATATAAATATTTCATGCTCACCAGAAAGCTCAATAAATTTCTATGCTGTCAATTGTTTGTTTTTAAATAAAATAAATTTTGGATATTACTACATTGGTATGCAAAATTTAAGGACCAGTCAGGTTTTAACCTGTAGTTTCTCGTAGGAGTAGCCTGGATATGGGAAAAGCATACCAAAGGAACCTCGTTAGGTACAGAATTGAAGGAATAAAACATCGACACAACAACCGAAGTGGTGGAGATATGGCCACCCCTAATGTCGATGTAGGCTTTACACCGCCTGTCCATTCATAGAACAATGTTGTTGATAAGTTTTTGCGGTAATACCGTCCATTCCTCTGTCAGCGCCATCTTCAGCTGGTGAACATTTTCTTGTGGGTGTGGACGTGCCGCTAGGCGTCTCCCCAGAGCGTCCCATATGTGTTCGATGGGATTTAGATCGATGTGGGGAGGAAACTGGCAGGCCAATCCATACGAACAATGTCCTCACTTTCTAAAAGCATATCAACAACTGCAGTGCGATGGGGTGTGGCGTTATCATCCATAAACACGAACTCGGGGCCAATGGCACCTCGGAACAGACACACATGGGGAAACATTACCTCAGTATAGTAGCGTGCACCGGTACAGTACCGCCTTTCAGTATCTTGAGTTGTGTATATCCATCCAAGACAACGCTTCCCCAAACGAGAACACCTCGACAGCCATATCGATCCCTTTCAGTGATGTTTGCGGGTTGATACCGTGTGCCAACCTCTCGCCAGATTAGCTGACGTCCAGAATCCCTGCTGAGACTGAATCTACTCTCATCAGTAAAGAGTACCTTAAGTAAAGATTTTGTGGTTGTAACCTTTAGAAATAGTGTTGTCCTCAAGTCTTGCACACCAGTGTAGCAAGTCCCCGAATCCTCAATGGACCGCAAGGGTAGACGAACCACAGTTTGCGAAACATTGCCTTATGGGAAATAGTTATTTTTATTGTTCAAAGGGAAAGTATTTAAGCTCTTAAGCACTTTCCTTGATATACTATATATTTCATTGATATGCATGTATATAATATAAGCATGCTTTTTCTTTTAGGAAACTCGGGCAAACAGCAAATCGACTACAGAACACATTATATATGGCGAAATGGCCCATGTTCTGATGCGCCTAAAATCCTACAACAACCAACCAATCAACCGTAAATCGGAAAACCGTACTGAAGGCAATATTCGAATCGGATACCATTATTTCTTAGGCAATTACTTACATTACCTGGGCCAATCTGGGTATGCTTAACATTTTAACTTAATGTTGACGACTATCGTTCCGCGAAGATTATAGGAGCCCGAATACTTAGGCTATATCCTATATGCATAACCATAAAAAAACACGAACTCTCAAAAATCTAGAACGTACTATAACCCCCGAAACAGTGCCTTAACGCGAATAGTTATTTATTTATTTTTTTATTGTTAAAAGGGAAAGTATTCATTCTCTAAACCACAATCATTGATATACTATATACATGTATATTCATTGATATAAAGTACATGCATATATGCATGGTTTTCGCTCCCGGAAACTTGGGCTTACAACCATGGAAGATCGGATTTGTGAGGTTATACAGCATCCGAGAGGTTAGGAAAATACATTTAACATGAGAGAATAACGAATACGAGCATGGGGAAAAAGGGAAATAATCAGGCTTTATAGAGGGAAGGAATATGAAGATACTAAAAACAAAACAAAAAAAAAAAAAAAACAGAGAATATATGGGGGATATGGATGAAATAGAATAAGGCTCGCCTTATTCTATTCGAATAAGAATAGAATAAGAATAGAATAAGGTTCGCCGGGGAGAAGCGTACCCCTGGGAGTACCTCGAGCAGTACCAAGGGCCTCGAGCATTGCACAAAAATGGCAGATTTTCATGTGCTTAGTTTTTAGTAAAATATTTATCACATAATTGAGAAATTTTACTGTATTTATTTCTAAAGCCCTAAAATTTATTATATTTTGAGAAAATTAAATCAAACCAAACTGTTCGGCCTATCAGTGCCGAAGTGAAGTCATGTGATTTCTCCATAAACACTTCGTCTATATTTTTGTCTACTTTATACCTTAGCATTTTTTACTGTTCCAAGTGTAACCTCTAGTCGACGAAAGGATGGCATGTGCTGTTGTTTACAAAAATCTACAAAAATTTACTTTTAACTAATGCACCGCACTTGACGAACGGTAGCCGTATTCCCCTCCAGAGGTAGCTGATTTAATTAGTGTTCCACTGGAATTCTTTTATCGCATTTCCGGTTAATCTTTACAAGCTGATACCTTTCCGGATGAGTTTCGAGGAGGCGTGACGTCCCTGCTTATGCCTAGCCCACTATGTTTAGGCTTAGGGTGTTTATCTCCCCCTTATCACTGTCTTAAAATCGGGAACTCGTTTTCCTATTTTAAAACAGCAGCAATGGGGGAATAAACACCCTAACTAAGACTAATCATAGCGGGTTAGGCAAGTCAATCACTGCTACTCGCAGTGATTGACTCGCAACGATCCACAGGAAGGGTACCAGCTTTACAAGCTGGTATTTCCAGCTGAGGGGAGAAACTGGGCGTTTACAGTAATTATTCACTAACGAGCCCTGTGGTTTACAAAAATTACTAGGCAACTAAATATATCGAAGAAAATATACAGCCAACTATTTCACCCTCTTAGAACTACGGATGTACAGGTACCTTTCCGGTTGAGTTTCGAGGAGGCGTGATGTCACTGCATATGCCTAGCCCACTATGTTTAGGCTTAGGGTGTTTATAAATAAAAAAAAAAAAAAATTTCTGTTTATACTCCGGGACGACCAAACGGTCAGAGGAGTTTACAAGATACACAGAATACAAGAAACAGTACCGTATTCAGCAGTCATGGGCTTGAACCCTGGTCACTCAAGGCACGGGTGTACTTATGCACCCGCTCGTCTCACCACTAGGCTACGGTGGCCTTAATATCCCCCTTATCACTGTTTTAAAATCGGGAACTCGTTTTCCTATTTTAAAACAGCAGCAATGGGGGAAAAAACACCCTAACTAAGACTAGCCATAGCGGGTTAGGCAAGTCAATCACTGCTACTCGCAGTGATTGACTCGCAACGATCAACAGGAAGGGTTCCAGCTTGTAAAGCTTAACCAGCTTTACAAGCTGGTATTTCAGCTGAGGGGAGAAACTGGGTGTTTACAGTAATTATTCACTAACGAGCCCTGTGGTTTACAAAAATCACTAGGCAACTAAATATATCGAAGATAATATACAGCAAACTATTTTACCCTCTTAGAACTACGGATGTACAGTAGATACGAGTCCCAGAAACGCATTGGTGTTGTGTATTTATACCGGAGCGACGTGGTGGTTTTTCTGCTTAACTATTTTTAATTTTTATTTCACACCGTGGAATTTTCCAATCATGGATAAATTTTTGTATGAAGAACAAAGGGAAAGATTCTACGGAGAGAACAGAAAATCCTGAGAAAAGATGCGAAGACGAGTCGAGAACACCTCAATATGACAGACTAAGTGGCCAGGGTATCATGACTATTCACCAAATCCGTCTACGAGCAAATCAGCTCCAAATAAGAACCAAAAAACGACAACATTATCAAAATTAATATTTGAATATGGCTTCTATTATTGGGGTGATGAGTAGAATGAAATCCCCCTGTGTTTAATATGTGACTAGAAACTCAGTAATAACTGTATGAAACCCTCTCTGTTGATGAGAAATTTTGAAAGAAATCATCGAGAATTGAAAGGTAAGTCCATTGCTTATTTCGAAGAGACAAAGTAGTAGTAGTAGTGGCATATGATGCAAGAAAGCAAGTGTAGAGCTTATGCAGCATCAGCCAAAAAAAAAAAAAAAAAAAATCACACCATTCCCTCCAAATGCCTGTCCAGTTCCTCCTTAAATTTATTCAACCTATCAACTTCCACAACGACAGATGGAAGTTTGTTCCAGCAATTAACCACCCGCTGGCTAAAGGCAAATTTCCGTACATCTATTCTACATCTGTCTTTTCTTAATTTGAATTTATGCCCACTTAGGTTCGTAATCTGAATAAGTGGAAGGATCCCATTAGAATTCAGCGTGCTCAACCCATTCAAGGCCTTATACACTTCAATCAGATCACCGCGCAGGTGCCTAGTCTCCAGCCACTGCAATTTGCAGCACTTAAGCCTCTCTTGGTAAAAGGATCCCTTCATTCCCCTCACCAATCTTGTTGCCCTTCTCTGTACACGCTCAAGTAAATCTACATCTTCCTAAAATGAGGCCTCCAGACCTGTACGCAGTACTCAAGGCGTGACCTGACCATTGCCTTATACAGAGGGATAATCACCTCCTTTTTCCTGCTAGCAAAATTCCTATTATATCATTGACAAAACCCCATGACCTGCCCTGGCAGCCTGTCTGCATAGCTCAGAAAACTTCATATCTGACTGCACAATTACTCCCAGGTCTTTTTCATTTTCTACCATCTTAAGTATAGTACCACACAGTTGGTACGTTTCTCTGGGGTACGTTACTTCTACCCATATGCAGTACTTTGCATTTGTCAAGGTTAAACTTCAGTTGCCACTTCTTAGCCCATCTGCCCAAATTATCTAGATCCTGTTGCAGTAGCACACTGCCATGACTGTCATTAACAACCCTGCCAACCTTTGTATCATCTGCAAACTTCGACATTAAGCCTGATATACCTTCATCAATATCATTAATAAATATACAAAACAACAGTGGACCTAATACCGAACCCTGTGGGACTCTACTAAAAACATTAGTCCAAGAAGAACAGCATCCATTGATTACCACCCTCTGTCTTCTCCCACTTAACCATCCTTTTATCCATTGTAGCAACTTACCCTTAATACCATTCTGCTCCAATTTGTACAATAGTCTTCCATGCGCAACAGTGTCAAAAGCTTCCCTGAAATACAAATATATGATATCAAAATTATTTTTTGCATCCAGTTCCTTTGTAACCACATCATAATATCCTATCGAATTTGTCAGACAAGACTTTCCTTTAACAAACCCATGTTGTGTCTGAATTATTGCTGCAGTCTTGTCTAGATGATCCTGCAATGCATCTTTAACCAGTGACTCCATTATTTTACCGGGAACAGAAGTTAAACTAACTGGTCTGTAATTACTCGTGTCACCCTTCGATCCCCCTTTGTGAATTGGGGATACATTTGCACATCTCCAGTCCGTGGGAACCTCCCCTGAGTCCAAGGATGCTCTCATAATTATGGCTAAGGGTTTGCTTAGTTGCTTTGCCGCATCCTTTTTAATATAAATGAATAGATCCCATCCACCCCAGGTGCTTTTCTTATGTTTAACTTCAACAATTTCTCCACCACTTTGCTTTCAGTTATTCCAAAATCATTAAGTATCCTGCTACAATTTGATAACCTTCTGCCATTTTCAAACCTTAATAATTTCTCATGTGTGAATGTAGATGCAAAATACTCATTCAGTTTGTTTGCTATCTGAGCAGGATCATCAACAGTCGAACCATCGATGTCAAGTGGACCAATCAGATTCATCCCCTTCCTTTTAGAGTTTATATAAGTAAAGAAATCCTTGCTGTTTTTCTCAGCATCTTTTGCAAAGGATTTCTCGTAATCTACCTTCGCATACCTAACCTCCTTTGTCACCTGATTACAGACTAGCTTATATCTGCCATAGGCTTCTGAGTCGCTTGATAATTTATATGTATCCCATGCATTTTTCTTCTCTGTTGCGAGTCTCATTAGTTCATTAGAACTAATGAGACTCGTTTTATGTAATTAAGTATTACATAAAAAAAAATTCGTTGGTGAAATCTATTCGTGAGTCGTAAAAAAGAATTATTAGAAACCTCACTGAAAGTTAGCTATCGCATGGCTTGTCAAGGAGAGGTCCACACTATTGGCGAAATTTTGGTAATGCAATAGCACTATTGACTTGTGCGAGACAATATTCGGACCCAACAAATCAGCAAAAATAAAACAGGTGCCGCTCTCTAATGACGCTGTAAAAAGAAGAAGAATTGTACTTTTTCAGCTGATCTTCTCAATGAACTCATTCGTAGACTTAAGTTGTCTCCTTATTTTTCCTTACAACTCGATGAGAGCACTGATGTCTGTAGCCTAAATGTGCTGTTAGTATTTTTTCGATACCTGTATAGTGGTGAACTCAAACTGTTATATTAGGGACACCCATTAATTTTAACATATATACAAATATTTATTTTGTCTGTAAATTGCGTGGAAGAACAACGATCTTCCACGTGTGTTCTCAATTTGTTCTCTGATCGATTTGCCTGTGTTGCTGGACGAAAAAAACCACAGTTTCTGGAGAATAAACATTGCTATCTACGCCTGAGACCGACTAACACAGCCACGGAATGAAAAAAGCCCATTAAAGTTTCTCGCGTCATCGACGGGATAGTGGTGAGCTCTGCGAAGACATTCTTATCTGTGACGTTTGAAAACCACTACAACAGTAGCAGATATTTTTGAAAAAACTGACAGCTTTTTTGGCGCTCAAGAACTCGACTGGAAGAAGTGTATTGACGTCTGTACTGATGGTGTCAAGGCTGTGCAGGGTCCCATTTCAGGTGTTGTTATGAGAATCAAGCCAGTAGCACACCTTCCTGTTCAAGAAGTCACTGTGTATTCCACAGGGAAAATTTAGCTGTGAAAAAAATTTCTACAAAACTGAGATATTTTAAAGACTAATAGAAATCGTCAATTATGTGAAATATAGTGGCTTAAATACAAGGCTTTTCCCAGCAGATTTGCAATGAAATGGGCAGCGACTACGACTGCTTACTTTTTAACACCGAAGCAAGTTAGCCAAGATAAAGTGCTAATGAGTCTCTGAATTACGCTCCGAAATTGTGATGTTTCTTCCTGTTCATAAAACTGAAGACACAAGAAAAACAACTCGAGATAAACTGCAGAGATTCATCGACATTATGTCTAGTGATTATAATTCACAAGTGAGTGCATACCTTGCCGATATATTTGACAAACTGAACGCACTGAATCTATCGCTTCAAGGTAAGCTTTTACCATTTACACGACACTTTCATTGGCTAATGATAAAATTTCTGCATTAAAAGATAAAATTATTCTTTGAAGAAAGAGAGCCGAAAAAGGACAATATGATACCTTCGATACTTTTACTACATGTACTGTTATAAAAAATAAAAAAATAAAAAAATCTTTACAGTCAGATTTACAGAAAGCAATAACTGACCACCTCCCTCAGCTGTCGAGCTCTTTTGAAGAATATTTTCTTCAATACAGACAATAAAACTTACACAGGTGGATAGCTAACCCTTTCTTGAAAAACTTCTCTGTCCTATCCACAAAAGAGGAAGAAGAACTGCTTGATATCTCATGTGACACATCACTCCAATATTTAAGCTTTTAAGTGTTCCGCTGCCTTCGTTATGGGCTGATTTCTTGAACTCTTTCCCGATTATAGCAGACAAAGCAGTTCGTAAGCTTTTACTATTTGTGACGACTTATTTATAAGAACGTGGGTTTGCCAAATATTGTGACACAATACTTGGCAAATCCACGCAAATATTTGGCAGAGAGAAATCTTTATTGCAACACAGAAATGATGATTACAAAATACCATAATAGTGTAGTCGCAACTATCAGTCACGGCACAGTTGCCAGGGGTTAACAAAGGCAAGGTTGCCTGAACAGACCAAAATATAAAAGAATAAAATAATAATGAATTAGATAATAAAGTTAGAAAAAAAGTAAAGAAATAATGCAATGTATAACATAAGTATATACATTGGATTGCCTAATTATATACGTTGGATTGAATTGATTAATACATTGGTGTGCAAAATTTAAGGACCAGTCAGCTTCTCATAGGATATGGGAAAAGCATACCAAAGGAACCCCGTGAGGTACAGAAATGATGAAGGAAACAACACCGACACAACAACCAAAACAAAACGGTACAGAGCGACTTTATTCAAAAATGGCAACATAGCACTGGCTGCCATGATACAGATGCATCACTGCCAAAGATGGAACAAAGGGAAGAGGTGGTCCTCAGTGGAAGAAGATATGGCCACCCCTAATGTCGATTCAGGCTTTGCACCGCCTGTCCATACTTAGAACAATGTTGTTGATAAATTCTTGCAGTAACATCGTCCATTCCTCTATCAGCACCATCTTCAGCTGGTGAACATTTTCTTGTAGGTGTGAACGTGCCGCTAGGAGTCTCCACAAAGCGTCCCATGTGTGTTCGATGGGATTTAGATCGGCGGTGGGAAATGGACAGGCCAATCCATACGAACAATGTTCTCACTTTCCAAAAGCATATCAACAGCTGCAGTGCGATGGGATGTGGCGTTATCATCCATAAACACGAACTCGGAACAGACGCACATGGCGAAGGACAGTAGAGTACAGTAGCGTGCACCGGTTACAGTACTGCCTTTCAGTATCTGGAGTTGTTGTTGTTGTTGTTGTTGTTGTTTGGTTTTTAGGAGCATTAGCAACTAAGGCCATATTGCTCCGGGATATGCGGAAAGGTCAGGGAATGAACTTTCCGCATCCTCCGTATTTGGTGGTGACGGGCTCGAACCCCGGTCTAATCAAGAAGCGTGTGCTAAGTACTGCTGCTCCTTCCCACCTGGCTACGGAGGCGCCATCTGGAGTTGTGTACGTCCATCCAAGATAACGCCTTACCAGACGGAGAACACCCTCGACCGCCATATCGATCCCTTTCAGAGATGTCTGCGGGATGATACCGTGTGCCAACCTCTCGCCAGATTAGCTGACATCCAGAATCGCTGCTGAGACTGAATCTACTCTCATCAGTAAAGAGTACCTTAAATAAAGATTTTGTGGTTGGAACCTTTAGAAATAGTGTTGGTCCTTAAGTTTTGCCCACTAGTGTAGAATGCATTGATCGGGGTCAGATTATAATAGTGGTGGCTTTGGCCACCCGCACCACGGAGTATTATTTTCCTATATTGTCGATCCTGACTAAACTTGTTGAAGTCGACATCTAGATCCTGGATGCGTGCTAACATCTTCTGAGGAAGGAACCGGTCCGACAGGCGAAGGAGTGTTCGAAGAGGGCATACATAGCTGCTGGCTTGCTCGCAGATGAGCCACTGGGATCCTTCATGCACAGTTGTCCCAGAAGGAGGGAGAGGAGATAAGATCAGTCATGAGTTTGACTATAATGATGAGCCTCCTTTCATCAGTGAGCCACGTAAACCTTGGGATGTCGAGTGTGTTGGCCACAGCGGTGGTTCGGAGTTGGAGGGGTAGGTTCAGCTTGGAGACAGTACTCGAAGGAGAACACTGGTTTGGTGATAGAGGGAGATGCAGATGTCCAGGTACAGTGCTATGATAAGGCGAGTCAGCAGGGCAGACTGGGGGCTGAAGCACAAAGCTCTTACTCTGATATACCAAGCGGCATACGTGCCAATTGTGTGTTATGGTGCCTCTATCTGGTACCGAAAAGCCATCCTAGCAAGAAATAAACGTAAGCTGGATTCAATCCAGAGATTCATGCTCCTTTCAATTTGCAGGGCGTGCCGCACCGTCAGCACCACTGCTCTGCAGGTATTAACTGGATGTCAGCCACTATACTTAGAAGTGGTTAAAAGAGGGCTTTTTTTTATCACTTAAGGAAGGGAGTTCCAACCCAACTGCTAAATTTTCAACTTGACACCACAAACGGCACCAGGCAGGAAAGACAACGGATAACCCAACATCTACAAGAGATATGGCAACATGACTGGGACACTACAACAAAAGGGGCCATCACAAAACGATTCCTTCCATCCATAAGCTCAACTCATCCAGAACCTCCACCCTGGTTTTCGCCTGGCCTCCATGTGACCTTTATCATCACCGGCCATGGATCCTTCCAACAAAAACTGACCGCCATGGGAATCGAGAATGATCCACGTTGCCACTGCGGCGAAGAGGAGTCCTGGGGGCACCTCATGTATGAGTGCCCCAGCTACGACAACATTAGGCTTAAATTCCTCACCACGATACAGAGAAACCCTCGTAATCAAGAATCCACTCTGCTACTCGCGGAACATACCTATAAGGCATTAACCACCTACGCGCAGGAAACATTTGCTCTTAGGCGAGCTAAGATTGCAGAACTCAGAGCCCAAGAACTAAACCGGACGGGCGTGGGATAACTCTCTATTCCCCCGGAAAACGCAGACATAATCATGCAAACCCTAATAGGGTAGGATCTATTGCAGGCACCATCCAAGGTGCGGGATGCTGGCACTCCTTGGAGTGCGGGATTTAAGTCATCGCAAACCCGAAATGGGTAGGATATACTGCTGGCACCGATCTAGGTGCGGGATTGCTGGCACTGACCTCAGTGCGGGATCTACAGGCACTATGCCATTGACAATTACACAGGGGAACCTGTCCCCTGTGACTTTTTAAACCCACACTCTTTCCTATACTTCGCCCAATTAGGGCGAAGTATAGGAAAGAGTATTCTCCACTGTCAACCCACCCAAATTTATTCCCCCTCAAATCCTCTATTCTTCTATGCCCCTCTCTCTCTCTCTCCCTTTTTTTTTTTTTAATCTATTACTTTTTTACTTATTTTTATTAATTTATTTTTATTTTATATATATATATATATATTTTTTTTTTATTATTATTATATATATATATATATATATTTTTTTTTTTTTTTGGTCTCCGTCAGGAAGCTCAGGCAACCCTGGCGGAGACCAGCCAGAGTATAATGGGCAGCCTGGCTCACCTCCCAGTGGTGGCGGGCAACGTGGGGTTCCCTTAGGGGCCTTGCGGCTAAGCAGCCAGAGACAGAACAACAGACCACAGCACAACTCTGTCACAAACCAGACACCACACTTTTTTTGGCTTTTACAGAGATTCTGTAAATTCTTCACAGAGTACTATGGTGCAGATGTGGGAAACCACCGGTGGCGCCTTCCACAAAACACTATGCCACTATGTCCAGATCTCTGCTGCATAGAGAAGCGGGGGATAAACTATTGTTGCGATATATCTCTGTTGCATGTTGCAAATGCTGCTTCATAACCATCTCAGTCTGCCGACTTTTGTGAGCAGCATGTCAACATGTTGGCCACACAGAAGCTTTAGGTCGAATCTGATCCGTAGACCAATGCGATTTTGAACAAGTGCGATCCAAGCTCCAATGAGGACTGGATGTATTTTTGTTGTGTTTTGTTTGAGCGAGAAAATCATGATTTCTGATTTCTCAGGATCGATGTGTAGACCAAATTGCTTGAAGTAGGTACTTATTGATGAGAGAGCGGCGGTTAGCTCTTCTGAGATTTGGTGAGGGTCATGATTTGACTTAACTGTCGTAAGTATCTTTAAGTCATCAGCATAAACCAGGGTACGCAGCTCCAGGACTGCCAGTGGGGAGACGAGGACGGTAAAGAGGAGACCAAACAGTACTTCCCCTTGCAGGATTCCAACCGAGATTAGTTTGGAGTATTGGGTGTTGTCTACAGAGAGTTTCACTATACGGTTTTGCAGCAGAGATGTGAGGAAGGCTAAGATGTCACTACCTATCTGATAGCGGTTCTCTAGTAGCTTCAGGAAAGATGGGATGTGCACGGCATTGAATGCCGACTCGATGTCTACATAGGTGGCTGCTAATTCTTTTCTATTCTCAAAGGCTCAGAGGATTCTGTTAGTAGTTATTATTATTATTATTAACTAAATTTATTGCTTATGCTTCACCCCTGAACAGCCTTTGGCTAGTAGGTATATACAGTTGTACAATATAACTTAGAAAGTAAACATACATAAGCATTAGTTTCTATAAAATAATACAACAAATAACATCCAATACGAGTAAATAAAGCACATATACTGTACTCGTATATACTGTTATAGTAATTATTTAGTTTATTTATTTAATAGTATAGTAATTAAAGTGATATTTTTAAAATGAGTTATAAATTCAATTATTCTGACGCTTTTCTTATTCCATTTGGTGACCATGGCCAGGGCCTCATTCGCCATACCTCTTGGTATAGCACGATTCATCTTGGGCGAAAATCCTACCAGTTACTTCATTCACTTCTGATTGCGATTGCTGCTAATCGTCTGTACATCCTAGCCCCTCCCAAGATAGCAGCTTTCCGACCCACCCAACATTGTGCTTCATACTCGAACGTAAGGGTGCACACCTCAATCAAAATGTTCATTAGAATTATCTCAACATCGGAATTTTGGGAGAAAAAGCCTTAGACAAGTGCCTCAGTAATTCGGTCACTACAAGACTACTTCATTTATCAGTTCGTTTCCTACCATACAGATGCTGCTCGTCCTCTAAGCAGTTGATGCAGACTTTAGAAAAATGCAACTGACAGAAATTATCTGAAGAAGATAAACCGGAATCAGGTCCGGCTATCTCACAACCCCAAATTAGAACGCCGTGTTTCTGTCTCAGAGCCCATGAGCTATTTCAGAACGGTAAAACATTACATTTACAAACTCGCGATATTTTCTTTGTATGCTATATTTATTTATGTTATTTATAACTGAATCACTGATTGATTTAATATATTTATTAATTTTAAAATTCTTGTTTTATGGAACCTCCAGGTTATTGTTGTTGTAACAGTGTTTTAGGAGCATCAGCGACTAAGGCCATATTGCTCCGTGTATGTTATCTGATGTCGTGTGCTTTGATGGACGAAAATCCCAAGTTTCCAGGAGAAAAACCATGCTACCCTCACCTGAGACCGACTGATCCAGTCTCATTGTGAAAAAGGCCCATAAAAATTCTTCCCGTCGTCGACGGGACAGTGGCATGGTGTTTAGGGTAAAGCGCCATCTGTGGTCTCCCACAACTGCACCATCTGTATTGTGAAGTACAGGACTCTGTAAATGCCAAAAACGTGTGGCATGTGGACATGTGTTTTTGTAAAGGGCGGCTCCTAGAACGTGAGTTCATCTCCGCCTCGTATCTCTGTGAAGAACAGTATGACTACAAATGGGCCAGATGTGTGTGACGTCGGTTTGTGTGTATTATGTGTGTGTTCTGTTGTTCTGTTCTGGCCTCTTGGCTACCCAGAAGCATCAGTCACCTGGACAGATGATTCTGGGTACTCGTCCACACCACGGGAAGATGGGCCAGTCCCAATGGAGCACGTACTGTCTCGATACGAGACTCTGAACCACTCTGATGTTGCCAAAAGGTGGGCCAGATTTCTCTGGGGGCCCACTCCAGAGAGGGAAAAAAATAAATAAATAAAATAAAAAATAATAAATAAAAAGTAAATAAACTAAAAACAAACAAAAAAAAATATATTTCCCGTGGTGCAAAAAAAAAAAAAAATAAATAAAATAAAATAATAATAACTAAACTAAAAAAATAAATAAATAAATAAAATAATAATCATAAACAAATAAATAATTATACAGCTTGTAATTCCCCGTGGGGGAAAATAAAATATATCAAATAAATAAAAAAAAATAAAAAATAAATAAAAAAAAATAAAAAATAAATAATAAAAAATAAAATAAATAAATAAATTCCCTGTGATAAAAAAAAAAAAAAGAGAGCTGTCTGGCACCAATGATAGCCCACATCCCAGGTGTCACAACAGAGCGCGAGTTAAAAAAAAAAAAAAAAAAAAATGAAGCTAAGTAAATGAAAAAAAAATAATAATAATAAATAATAATAATAATAATAATAATTACAGAATAAATAAATAATTTTAATCCCACAGTGAAGAGGAAGATGTAAGTCGGGGTGCCAGCAGAGAGAGAGTAAGAAAAAAAAAAAAAAAAAAAAAAATGGGAGAGTGGTTATCTATCCTGCACAGAGGGAGAAAGAAGAAAAGGTGAGCCAAGGCTCCTCGGTGTTCTAGGGTCGGACCCGGAAACAGTGCAGAACGGAGGTTAGAAAAAAAAAAAAAAAAGAAAAGAAAAAAATAGTCAGTAGAAGGAGTGACTTTCAGTTGGCAGTGGAATTATTAATGATCGGCATTTTCACGTCGGTGATTAGCGATCAGTGTCCTCCTCCAGGCAAATACCTCAGCTGCAAAGGTCTGGAAAGTTGTTCTGGGTACATATCAGTTGATGCAGATCTGCTGGTGGGAAGTCCTGGATCTTATTCTGGAGACGGTTTCTGATGTCGTTGTAATGTACGCACTCCAGAAGCAAGTGTTTCCAACTTTCACTTTGTCCGCAAAAGCAGTAGGGAGTGTCAATGAGTCCCAGTGTATGCAGTTTCTCATTTAGAGAACCGTGTCCGGTAATGAGAAAGGAAGATTCGAGGCTGAGGGAGAACCATCGGGCGTTATTTTTAGTGGTTGCAAAGGCTACCTCCGGAAGAAAACTCCGAGTTACAACCCCTACAGTAGAAGAATCCCATCTGGTCTGCCATACATTGAAGAGTTTATTGAGACATCGAGATCTCTCCTGCTTTATATCCGTAGTTAGTAAGAGTTCTATATCCAGGATCGTTGCCGGAATACCTTTTTTAATTCGATAGCAGAGCCCCTTGTAGATTGTGTAAAGGTCGAGAGGGAGGGTACCTGCTATAACTTGGAGAGCTGCTGTAGAGACTGTACGGCAAATTCGATGGGTCGCCAGTAACATAGCACTTTGTATAGAGTTTAGCTTTTCTTTCATCTTAATGATGGGAACTCTGTGAAACCAGATCCCGGCAGCATAGGTTACTATTGGGAGAAAGAGAGCTTTATAATAAAGAAGAAGGGTTCGTTTTGATAGTCCCCACTCACTTCTTGAGATCCGTATAATTGCGGCGGAGAACTTTTTGGTCTTGGAACTCAGATGCTGTAGATGGGGGAAGAAAGAGAGGCGGTTGTCTATTACTACTCCCAGGACTTTTGTCTGTTCTATGAAGGTTAGCTGGGTTCCATTGATTTTGACTTGGGGAGGCCTTCGTAAGTCGAGTCGGTTTTAAACACCATTATCTTAGTTTTGGCAGGGTTAATTTGCAATTTGTTGATTGTTGTCCAGGTAGAGAGATGGTTGAGTACTCGCTGTGCTGTGGATTCCAGGGCTGATCTGGAATGACCAGCGACCACGATGGTGAGGTCGTCAGCGAATGCTATGATTTTCGTTTTTTCAAAACTGTTACTGAGCCAGCTCTGGAGCACCATATTCCACACCAAGGGCCCCAGGACAGAGCCCTGGGGACACCCACGGTGGATGGGTTTAAGGACTTGGCGATATTTTGACTTAACTACTATTGTATGTTGTGAGAAGTAGCTTCTGAACAGCCAGTAAAGATTGTTTGGACATTCTGCTGCGCGAAGACGTTCCAGTGCACTTTCCCACCATACATTATCGAAGGCCCCCTCGAAGTCAATAAACGAGTTCATATTTGGATTGCGAAGTTTCCAGATGCAGGATCAAATTAGAGAGGGCATCTTCACATGATCTGCCCTGGGTGAATCCATATTGGGCTGGCGAAATCATAGCTTTGGAGAGAAAGAGATTCGTGATTCGGATGGCCATTAGTCTTTCCAAGGTCTTGCCCAGGTTTGCCAGCAGGGCAATTGGTCTGTACGAACGAGGGTTTGTTATTGGCTTATTAGGTTTTGGTATTAGGCGGAGAAGTGCAACCTTCCAGGGCTGGGGGAACTTTGATTTTTGGAGGCATTTATTGTACAATAATAGATGTTCTGGCTTTAATTTGTGAAATCTAATGATGAAGGCATACTCAATTAAATCCAGTCCCGGGCACTTTTTGGTATTTACTTTTTTGAGGCCCTGATTCAATTCCAGACTGGTGAAGGGTTCAGCTTGAGTCTGTGTTATATATTCGGCATTCTTCTTCCGGATACTTTTGTGTTCTGGCAAGTCATTCTGAGGGTTGTCGTCCGGGAAGAGCTTATTTATGATGGCACTGACAGAGTCAGTCCAGTTGGTGGTTTCATTTTGATCAGCCAGGACAGTGCCAGAGATATCTGTTGTGAAGGTTTTTCCCCGTGTGATTTTATACAGTAACCCCCAGGGGTTTGAATTTCCAGATTCTAGGACGAATGTAGCCCAGGTTTCTCGCTTTCTAGTTGCTATTGCTTTGGTGTAGGTATTCTTTTTATTCAAGTATTCCTTGTGTAGCCTTTCGACGTCTGCTGCTGGCCAGTTTCGTCGGTTCTGATACTGCTTTCGTGCGCGGTGGACTTCCCTCCTTAATGTCATAAGTTCCGTGTTCCACCATGCACAAGGTCTGTTGCATGGGACTTTCTTCCTTGTTGCTCTATACGAAGTTCTGGTAATTGCTGTTTGTATTACTTCACTGTATTCTTCTGGTGTTGCTTCTTCATATTGGAGAGGGTCATGTGTTGGAAAGTCTCTATTGATGGAGAAGTCGAAGGCATCCCAGTCGACTGTTCTTAGGGAAAACCTTACTAATTCTGTCACTCTTTCCTTAGTAATTGTCTACAGGCGCCTGGTCCCAATGTGAAAATAGATGACCCGATGGTCACTTATCGTCCAGTCCGGTATTGTGACCCAATCCCAGACGCATGTCCGTAAGTCATTGGTGGTTAGTGAGACATCAATATTAGATTGTCCAGTGGTGCTACAATATGTCAGAAGATTGTTAGGTAGGTTATGGATGGTTAAATTTCTGTTCAGAATTAATTCCTCTAGAAGTCGCCCACGTGCATCAAAGGAAGTTGAGAACCATAATGGGGATTTGGCATTAACGTCTGCTGTTATTAGTATACTGTTAGAGTTAAGAAGGTCAATGGCAAACTCAATATATCTTAGGAAGTCATCTATATCCCTGGAAGGTGGACAGTAGAGGGAGATGATATATAGTGTGATTGAAAAGAACCTAACCTGGATGCAAGTAGCAAACTTTGTGCAGAGGCCGTGAATTATAAGGACATCAATTTTCTTGTTGACTACAACTATGCAGGTCTTAGCGTCAGTGCTAGCTGGCTGTATAAGTCTTGTCTGCATTGAATAGCCCACTATCTTGTGTGTGTTTTCTGCTGGGACTTTGATGGTGTATGGCTCCTGTATTGCAATTATGTCGATTTGGTGAGTCTCGGCTGCCTGTCTTATTTCATCTGCAACTGTGCGGGAACGATGAGCGTTTATCTGCATGATGCGTAATTTAATTTGGCTGGCGTTCTGGCTATTACTGGCTGCTGAGGATGATGCTGCCGGGGCAGGTCTGGTGAGCTGTTGTTGAGAAATTAGATTCTTATCCATTACTGGTCCTTTGCCGTGCCGTTTCTAGAACTCGTTGATATTCTGGGCAATTTACCTCGCTAACTGAGTGTTGATGGTCTTTCTTTCTCCGTTTGCAGTTGATGCACCTTGGAAGTTCGTCTCGGTACGGACATTCAGCATGAACGTGTCCGCACGTTGGAGAAGTGTGGGTGCAGTGGACAGAAGTGTGCCCATAGCCCAGGCAAAGGAAGCACTTGGTTACAACAGTGAATGGCCTGAACTTGTGGGAACTACAGCGCAGAAAAATTCTGTTGAGAGATATAACTTTTTTGTAAAGATAGGGATCTAGTGTTATGACTCTGTGGGCAGTAGAGCTGCCTTTCGCACTTGTGGAGAATCTGAATGTTACTCCTTTCTTTATTTCATCCAAGGTGACTCCATAGTCCACCAGGTTTTTGTGGTACATGTCTTCTGCCAACTCGTTGTTGGTCATTGAATTGGGGATAGTATAGATGATCACTGATGGGTTACTCATCTTTGGAGGACCAGCTGTAACCCCAGCAGTTTGAAATGAACTCGCTGCAGAGATGTTTTCCAGGTCCTGTTTTGAGGCAGCTTCAATAATAACTCCTCTGTTTCTTATAGGGCGCAGTGACTTGACTTTGATCGATTTAAACTCCTTCTTCAGGGTGTTTTGAACAAGGTCCTTTACCGCGCTACTTGTTTTTAACTCAGAATCTTCAATGGCTCTCAGTAGTAGGATATGTTGTGGGCTTTGCATTTCTGATCTATTTATCCGTAGGTTGGAGGTTGGTTCTGGGCTGGTTCCGGAGGGCTGTGAAAAACGTGTGGCATGTTGTATGTGTATAGTATTGTGTTGGGTTCTGTTGTTTCTCTGGCTTCTTGGCCGCAGGGCCCCTAATGGGACCTTACGTTGCCCACCACCGCCACTGGGAGTTGAGCCAGGCTGCCCATCATACTCTGGCGAAAGTCGAACTTAGGTCTTTTCCACCCAGTGTGAGGAGGACGGTGATCCTACCAACTGTGCTATCCCCCAAGGCGCCACGACCATAAGGGAAATTTATAAATCTAGTATCAATGCATGCTGTTAAGTACCATGTAAATATTACTAATTTTACAAGATTCTCTCTCTTACATGCACATCTTAAAAAGCTATCGGTGGCTGCAACTTTTTATTTCACCACAATTTTTGCTACTTATTTCACCAGAAGGTGGCGAAAATCGAGGGTACTACATGAATATAAACAAAGGTAAGAATTCTCTCTCTCTGTCTCTCTCTCTCTCTCAATTAACTTGTAATTAATTAACAAAAAATCGTTAGGGAAGAGATAAACTGTGACAGAAGTGGAGGGGCAGGAGATTTAATATTTTCGTGCTATATCACAAATACTAACCTTGTCGATAAATGTTTGTTGTAAGTAGATCTATGTGTTGCTATGCGACAGAGTTAAGTTTCCGTAATGGAAAGTGCAGTTTAATGCAGTAGTGGCATTTTTCACTAACTGATTTCAGTTGCAACTAGTTTCAGCCCTTAATCCAATTAAAAAAACAATGGTGTTAAATAAAATAAATAAATAAATATTCATTTACGCTATGGACTGCTGAGGTTTAATTTCATTTTAACTGTTTTACTGCAAATGACATAAACGCACAACAGCTAACAGTGGGCTCTACACATTTCTGGTGGCAGCGTATGGGCTCGCTCTCGCAATATGCAAATTTACATCCATGTACGTTCACTGATTTGTATCCACGGTTCACTGATTATCAAACACTGGCCAGTGTAAACTAATTAAATTCATGCTGTTGACTGCCATCAAACAGGGACGAATTAAAGTTACAAGGACCTAAGAATAATTGGTAATTAATGTCATACATAGCCAGTGAGAGGCTATATTAACCTAAGGCAAAGGCTCTTAAGGTATAGGCTGCGAACCACGAGGGATCGAGATCAACTGGGGGAGGTTCAAAATTTTGGCTCAGGTTTTAAATATGGGCTGAAATGTAGTTTACGGCACCTCTACGATTACGCTATGTGACGAACAGCAGGTTGCGTGAACTAAGAAAAATAGTTGTAATTAGAAGGTAAAAAAAAAAAAAAACAGTTATAGAGGGGATATGTATTTAATGGACTTTCATTTTTAGTGAAAAAAGGTTATGTTTTTACTCGACTTCGGGAGGGATTCAAGCAAACACCGGTCGTTGGCCACCACCAGGGGGTAGCGTAAACTAAATAAAGTTTTACCCAAATATGATTTTTTTCCCTGTTTATTTCCAATGCAACATTTTTATTTTATATAGGTAAGGCTCTATCTTGTTTTATTTGATATATAGATTAAAATTTAATTATTAAAAGTAAGTGATATATTTATTTCTTGTCAAATTCAAACAGAAATGAAATCGATAATTTTAATATTAGAGGATTGCATATTTATATGATTGAATTAGTCTTATTTAAGAAAGGGTCCACAAATCATTTATCATTTTAGAGGGTGCTGGTATAGCAAAGTTGAGAATTCCAAGGCTAAGGATTAATTTGACTCTGGCTACCAACCACTTTAGTGATACTTCGCCATCAATCTAGGTTTTATTCACATCGAAGAATGGAGGAATATTTGAAGTCCTCTTCGTTCGAGGCCGACGTCAGGTGAAGGATTTCCCCATGAGTTATCCCGCGATTTTCAGCCCTCACAACATGAAAAATCAGCCCATGAGAAATACTAGTCTAAACTCAATATAACGACCGCCAGGGAATGAGAAAACGGTCGTTATATCGATAGTTCATAAAATAGCATTACGGTAATGACAAATTGGAATAGACCAACCACATAGGATGCTAAAAAGAGGGTCGCTATAAAGAGCTTCGACTGCATTAGTTATTAGTAGTATGATGCAAGAAAGCAAGAGTACAGAGCAGCAGCCAAAAAAAGAAAAAAAGAAAAAAAAAAACAGTTACCCGTATTGCCTACAGGAATTTGTATAGTTCTTCCTGAATTTATTGAGACCGAGACTACCCACTTTCACAACCAACAACAGATGACAAATTTTCCCAACAACCACCCACCCACTAGCTAAAGGCAATTTTCCGCACATCTATCCTGCAATGCTGCAACCATCCTTCCTCAATTTGAATTTAGCCCCCCCCCCTCATATGTGTAGTCTCAACAAAGGGAAAAATGCCATCAACATTTAGCTTAATCAATCCATTCAACTCCCCGCAGGTGCCTAGTTTCTAGACGCTGCAATTTTCAGAACTAAGGCCTTTGTTTGTAAGAGCACAATTTTTCCTCTTAACCAGTCTGGTGGCCTCTCTGTGCACCAGTTTCACCAGATATACATTCTTCCTAGAGTGAGGCCTCCAGACCTGAACACAGTACTGAAGATGTCGCCTAACTTTGGCCTGGTACAAAGCAAAAGAATAATCACCTCCTTATCTCTACTAACAAAGTTTCTGTATATCATTGACAAACCCCATGAGCTGTCCTTACACCCTGTCTGCACTACTCAGAGAACGTCATATCTGACTGTAGAATTAACTCCCACGTCTTTCGCAGGTGCGTAGTTTCCAGACACTGCAATTTACAAAACTGAAGCCTCTGTTTGTAAGAGCACCCTTTTATCCTCTTCACCAATCTGGTGGCCTTTATGTGCACCCGTTTCAGCAAATCTACATCCTTCTTAGAGTGAGGCCTCCAGACCTGAACACAATACTGAAGATGTGGCCTAACTTTGGCCTTGTACAAAGGAATAATCAGCACCTTATCTCTACTAGCAAAGTTTCTGTATATCACTGACAAACCCCATGAGCTGTCCTTGCAACCTGTCTGCACTGCTCAGAGAACGTCATATCTGACTGCAGAATTAACTCCCACGTCTTTTTCATTTTCCACTACTCTGAGTGCAGTACCATGCATTTCTCAATGTTAAACTTCTACTGCCATTTCTCAGCCCGTCGATCTAGTTTTCATAGATTTTATTGCAGTAGTTCACCCTGATTACGGTCATTAACCATCCTGCCAACCTTTGTATCGTCAGCAAACTTAGACATTAATTAAGCCTGATATATATATATATATATATATATCAGGTATATATATATATATATATATATATATATATATATATATATATATATATATATATATATATATCATTAATAAATATTGAAAACAACAACAGGCCAAGCCCCGAAGCCTGGGAGGTTCCACTAATACTACTAGTCCACGAAGAGCAGTGTCCATTGATAACCCCTCTCTGTCTTCTCACACTCAGCCATCCCTTTACCCATAGCGGTAACTAGCCGTTATTGCCACATTGCTCTAGTTTGTACAGCATGGGCAACATGGACACTGTTTATATGGGCAACAGTATCAAAAGCCTTCCCGAAATCCAAGTACAGTATATGAAATAAAAATTATCTTTTGCATCCGGTTCCTTAGTTACTGCATCATAGTATACAACCCAATTGGTCAGACAAGACTGTCCATTAACAAATCCATGCTGGGACTGCAGTATAATTGCATTACTGTCTACATTGTCCTGAATTTCTTCTGGTAGTATGCACGCGTGTTAGAAATTTTTGATGTCCCGAATTTTGCTGTGATATAATTTGTACATAGGCAGTACAACAGCAAAATTCGGGCCATCAAAAATTTCTAACACGCGTGCATACTACCACTTTAATAGCTTCAAATCTAATTTAGCAAGTACAGAACTAACACAACAGTTCAATCTTATAATCATAACCCACTCATCGATTCAGCGATCACAATAAATAGTTAAACTAAATTCCAGTTATAAAATCCTTCAAAACGAAGCCCTCATCATTGAGTGGTTTAAGCGCCACACATCGCTTAACATTAAACAAAAAGATTCCCGCCAACTTCTCCCCTATTTGGAATTTAGCACGTATTAAGTTTCCGCGTGCACTGAAATGCATTTCGGGAAGCCAACCTGTATATAACACACTCGCGCGCTCTCCCCTCCCCACTATAGCTAACTGAAGACGATTTCGAAAGTCGCTCGTGCGCGGCTATTAGCTTTTATCTCACTTCATTTAATTTATTTTAATTAGACAACCATAGAACGGAAGGTGCACTTTCCTTTCTTAGAAAAATTTTTAAAGCCCATAACTTAGTTTTTAAATTTATAATCCCCGTAAGTTATTAGAATCTCTTAATCACTATGCACGTGGCAAAACTTTCAACCAACTAAGCGGATTACTATGAGGTGAGTGCTGAAAAATTAAGCTAAGCTATATCCACGATCTAGTTAACAGGTCTGTAATTACTCATGTCATCTTTAATATTCCTTTGTGAATTGGGGATACATTCGCACATCTACAGTCCATATGCACCTCCCCAGAATACAAAGATGTGCTCGTAATAATGGTAAAGAGTTTGCTTATCTGCATTGCTCCCGCCCTTATTATAACTGGATAGATTCCATCCACTAAAGGCGCTTTTTTTATGTTTAGCTTCAACAATTTCTCTTCCAGTTTCCTTTCAGTTATCACAAAATTATTTAATTCCCTGTTACAGTTTGATAAACTTCAGAGGGCAAGTTTGATAAACTTCAGAGGGCAAGTTTGATAAACTTCCCCTCTGTCACAATTCTCATTGCTTCATCGGAAATCCATGCAGGTCTAAGCCTTGAACATTATTTTTTTGCTAGTATTAAAAGCCTATTAGAATTCTAGGTTTACTTCCCTGAATGCTTTCCATTTCGAATGTGCTGTTGGTCTCACTGCACAGAATTTAAAAACTGTGTGAGATCACTGTAGTCACCTTTACGAAAGCAAAGGCCTTTCCATTTACCCTTGACAATAGTTACGTCTTTAATTAAATTCCATATTACTAAAATGTAATCAATGTAATCAGTGGGTCTTTTACTTGCAGATTCTTAATGCTTGAAGAATCGTTGCTGATAACCATATGATGAGTATTGCTTCCTCTTGTTGCCTCTCTAACGTGCTACTGTAGAAAACGCACATACAATAAATCCACAAAAGGCTTTCGAGAGTGTTAGTGATCAACCCACAAATTCTACAACATCTGGAAAGTTAGAGCAGCACATGCATTTACTTGTTCCATGATGACCCACACCAGGGCTTGAAATCATTGATACTTTGCATTCCAGGCTTCTGCATGTTCCAAGAGAAGCAGTGCGGGAATCACTTTCACTTCTGCTGCAGGTATAGTTATTCTTAGTTAATTAGTTCACCATATAGTACTATAGTTCCTAAACTATGAATTAACTAAATACACTGGTGTGCAAAATTTAAGAACCAGTCAGGTTTTCACCTGTAGCTTCTCATAGGAGTGGCCTGGATATCGGAAAAGCATACCAAAGGAACCTCGTGAGGTACAGAAATGATGAAGGAAACAACAACGGAAACAAAACGGTACAGAAGGACTTTATTCAAAAGTGGCAACACAGCACTGGCCGCCATGATACAGATGCATCACTGCCAAAGATGGAACAAAGGGAAGAGGTGGTCCTCAGTGGAAGAATATATGGCCATCCCTAATGTCTATGCAGGCTTTACACCCCCCTGTCCATTCATAGAACAATGTTGTTGATAAGTTCTTGCGGTAATACCGTCCATTACTCTGTCAGCGCCATCTTCAGCTGGTGAACATTTTCTGGTGGATGTAGACGTGCCGCTAGGCGTCTCCCCAGAGCGTCCCATATGTGTTCCATGGATTTAGATCG
The DNA here is from genome assembly GCF_048544385.1 of Mastigoproctus giganteus. Lineage (NCBI taxonomy): Eukaryota > Metazoa > Arthropoda > Arachnida > Uropygi > Thelyphonidae > Mastigoproctus > Mastigoproctus giganteus. Next base: position 121,262,399 of record NC_143580.1, on the reverse strand, counting down.
GTGGGGGAGGAAACTGGCAGGCCAATCCATACGAACAATGTCCTCACTTTCCAAAAGCATATCAACAGCTGCAGTGCGATTGGGTGTGGCGTTATCATCCATAAACACGAACTCGGGGCCAATGGCACCTCGGAACAGATGCACATGGGGAAAGATTACCTCAGTATAGTAGCGTGCACCGGTTACAGTACCGCCTTTCAGTATCTTGAGTTGTGTATATCCATCCAAAACAACGCTTCCCCAAACGAGAACACCTCGACAGCCATATCGATCCCTTTCAGTGATGTTTGCGGGGTGATACCGTGTGGCAACCTCTCACCAGATTAGCTGAAGTCCAGAATCGCTGCTGAGACTAAATCTACACTCATCAGTAAAGAGTATCTTAAGTAAAGATTTTGTGGTTGTAACCTTTAGAAATACATTGGTCCTTAAGTTATGCACACCAGTGTACATACAGTATGTATTTAGTATTTAAGGCGATTCGATTTCTGAAATCATATCACACTATTTATACACTGAGTGGACAGAAATCATGGATTACCTACCTAGTAATGGGTAGGCTCATCTTTTTCTCGGATAAGGGCAGTCACACAGCGAGGAATTGGGCCCACTAGTTCACGAAACGTTCCACCGGTATTTCCATCCATGCTTGCTGCACCGCTGTCTATAATTCTTTCACATTCCTGGGTGGAGGATCCAAAGCTCGAACGGACTTTTCCACAGCATCCCAAAGATGCTTCACAGGGTTCATGACCGATAAAGGGGAGGCCATTTCACAGTGGTAAAATCTGCAGAATGCTCTTGTTCTAGTCACCACCTGCTGAAGAGTCCATTGCCCTATGGGTGCAAGAAATGCAGATGGTCTGCAAGGATGGACACGTAACCTGGACCGTTCAGAGATGCGTCTAGACGTACAAGAGGCCCAATGTGTGCCAGTTGAAAATGCCTCAAACCATTATCGACCGTCCACCTGCCTGAACAGTTCCTTGTTGACATGACGGTGCATAGCTTCGTGCGGTTTCTGCCAGATAGTCATCCTCCTGTCCGCTCGAAATAATTGGAAACGGGATTCATTGGACCAGGAGACTCGTTTCCAATCATCCCATGTCCGGTGCCGATGTTTGTTTGCCCAGTTGAGGCATAGAGTCTGTGTCGTGTTGTTAGCAATGGAACTCTGGTAGGTCGGCGGCTTCCATAACCTATTGCAGTTAATAATCACTTGAAGGTCTTGGTGGAGACGTTTCTGAAACCATTTCTACAAGGTTTCTGAAACTGTGTCCACGATGAAATATTATTCCGGCAATGGCGTATTCCCAATACACTCCTGATACTGTCGAACGGGGATAGTGCAATTTCTGTACCACCTCAGCAATAGAGTGACCCATGCAACGGGCACCCACTATCATCCCTCTTTCAAAGTCAGTTAACTCACAACGTTTATCCATACTGACATCCAGTTGAGGTGTAGAGTCCTGTGTCGTGTTGTTAGCAACGGGACTCTGGTAGGTCGGTGGCTCCCATACTCTATTGCTTTGGGCTCAAGGGCTGTGTAACACCTGACATCGCAATACAATGTGGAGAATGCAAGAACAATATCCCAAATAATGATGCACTACACTCAAACATATGGGTTCCACAGTAGCAAACCCAAGAACCCTCTCCTCGCTGCTGATCATCGTTGACAGCGAAAGCTGTCGTGCCAACAACATGCTAGTTGAACACTGGAGAACAGCGTGCTGGTCGGATGAACCCAAATACCCAGTGCAACACGCCGACGGAAGCCTTCATGTGTTCCCCAAGCAACATGAGTTCACTGCATGGTTCCCACTATCCAGGCAGATGGCAGTGGTTACTTAATAGAACACATGTTTTGCTGGTAAGAACTAGGACCACTGGTGCGTGTGGACCAACGTTTCACTGGTGAGGTCTACTGGCAGCTGTTTGGAGACCATGTGCACCCTGCCATGTTGCATTTTTCCCAGACAGTAAGGATCTTCGAAGACGATAATACGCCGTGTCATCGGCTATGCACTGTGCACAAGTGGTTCGAGGAACGTAGTAAAGTTATCATCCATCTTGTCTGGCCTCCAAATTCGCCTGAGAGTCCAATCGAACACCTGTGGAATGTTTTGGAATGGGAAGTGAGGCGTATTGACATGCAATGATCATCTATTTCGACACTGTGGAAAGCCTTACCGCTAGCATAGCTACAGATCCCTACGGACTTCAGACATCTAATAGCGTCAGTGCCTAGAAAATAGCGGCTGTTTTAGTGGGAATGGTGGCCCAACACGGTATCAGGTAGGTGGTCATAATTCAGTGATCACTGAGTGTATGTGTGTGTATATATATATATATATCTTGAACTCCGACACGTTGCGTGGTTACTGTTGTTGCTTCGTATAGTTCTCGATGTCATTACTTTGTGAAACGAAGTACCGTACTGTATCTGTTCGCTTACCAATCTGTTGTACAGTAGAGCATTAACCCCTTTTCTCTAATTCTTGGTTGTAATATATTCTCCATTTGTTTTTAATGGTTTGTATGAATTTTTTTTTTTTTTTTCTTTTTCGAAGAAATAATGGGCAGTCCATTTAAAGTATTTCATATTGCTTGATTTTTAAAAACGTTTTCTTTCTGTTCACTTCCCCATTTTTTGTACACATTTCCGCTCAATAAATAACACTGAACAGTAACAATAAACACGAACAAAGCATTCTTGTTTCATGGGTTGTTGTTATTAATCGGTTTTTGTTTCAATTTAAGCTGAGTTCCGAAGAAATTATAATAAGCGGCGTCCACTGTAATTAGTTATTCACTTTTCGCTTCTATTAATCACAGAAAAAGAAAAATGCGCAGTTTATTCAAGAAATTAAAATTAGACGGGCTTGAAATGTAATGCACTACCGAAAACTTGTTATATTCTTTTTAAGATTGAATTGTCCAAATTCAGTGTAGAATTCATAAGTAGAGTGCGAAAAGCGCTGCACTGGTGCATCGAATTGATGGGTGGAAAGGTTCCTGACAAAAGACCACACAAATTCCGCACAGAAAAAACCCCACTGTCATAAATGCTCACATGAAAAATACCCACAGGGAAAATATCTCACACGGATAAATACTCACATTATTTTTAGTTTACAAAAAACAAATTATTGAATTTATATATTTTATTTCTACTTCTATACGATGTATTTTAATGTAACTTTTGATATCTAACTTTTGATTTTAATATAAAGTAGAATATTTGGATGTAAATGTTTGTAAGGGAAATTACAGGAAATAAAATGCTCTGGTTTTATTGCAACTAAAGCCTTTTATATTATTTATAAAAATAAATAATTTTTTCTCTGTCTTACAAAGTGAAGAGTCACCTTTTGGTTTTTTATCAACAAACAAGTAATTCAGACATATTTCAGTGATTTATTTATTTGTCAAGGATTTGAATAGAATTTTCATTACTGGAAGTTAGCCAATCTCTGCAAGTATTTAAGTTTGTCTTCTGCCTGCTCATATTCCTTCACAAAAGTGGCAACCAAGTCATGCAGTGCATCATATCTTCTCTTTTTCACCTCTAGACGGACTTGCCTGTGCATTAGCCAGTGTCAATCTGTGGCCAGCCAGGTCCCTCTTCAGTCCGTCAAACAAAAACCACATGCTGGGATGACTGCAATGGAATAGGGAATTAAATGCATTGTGAAATCCCTCAGAGCAGTTTGTAGTTTTAGGCGACAGTTCAAGAACTGCATCATGATTATTCCATATTCTTATTGGAAATTGGGGACTCTAGCTGCTGTACCCTCAATTGTCATTCAGTTATGAAGACAAAAGATGGCAACAGAGTACAACCAACCGAACATTGTCATGATTCCTGTCCTCAAAAAGCAGAAGCCAACATTGCCAGAAGCAAAATGAGGCAATACATGAGAGCAGTTAGTTCTACTCCTCGCAATGTGATGGGGAATGTGTTGTCAGAGTTGAGTAACGATGTACTGGCCCATATGCTCAAGCAATCATCCCTTGTGAGAAATCTCCTCAATCACAGAAAAGACGGCCATTTTCCTAATCCAAGAACAGAAAATTTTGACATTCCTGAGAAGTACCGTCAACTGATACTTCATGATTTAGGTGTAGATGATCCAGACGGAATTCTGGTTTTAGTGACAAAGAACGCTTGGTTGAATTGAATAAAGATACAATTTATGGATATAGCACCTTTGATAAAATTCCAAACATGTTTTACCAACTGTATACGTGGCATGCTAAGGTGGGTAACTCATATCCGCCATGTATTTACATTTTGTTACAGAAAAAGAACTTGGATACTTATAATAGAATGTTTGAAATCATGAAGCTGCTGGTTTTAGTGGATTTTGAGAAGGCTTGCATAAATGCAGTGAGGATTGCCTTTCCACACGCTGAGGTCAAAAGGTGCTATTTCCATCTCTGTCAGAGTCTCATCAGTAAACTCAGCAATGTAGGCTTGAAGACTGAATTTGAAACTGATATAAATATAAAACTCAAGCTGAAGTCTCTTGCTGCATTAACCTTTGTCCCAGCCCATGATGTGAGGAGTGTCTTTGATGAGCTTGCCGCCACATTTCCAGACGAATAGAGCTATAATGAGGTGCCCACGTACTTCTTTTCCACATACATTGAGGTGAAGCAGGTAGAGATCCCCAGTTTCCAATAAGAATATGGAATCATCATGATGCAGCTCTTGAACGGTAGCCTAAAACTGCAAACTGCTGTGAGGTATTTCACAATGCACTAATTCCTTATTCCAGTGCAGTCATCCCAGCGTGTGGTTTTTGTTTGATGAACTGAACAGGACCTGGCTTCCCACAGATTGACACTGGCTAATGCACAGGCAAGTCCGTCTAGAGGTGAAAAAGAGAAGATATGATGCACTGCATGGCTTGGTTGCCACTTTTGTGCAGGAATATGAGCAGGTAGAAGACAAACTGAAATACTTGCAGAGATTGGCTAACTTGCAGTGATGAAAATTCTATTCAAATCTTTGACAAATAAATAAATCACTGAAATATGTTTGAATTACTTGTTTGTTGATAAAAAAAACAAACCAAAAAGTATTGACTGTTCACGTCGTAAGACAGAAAAAATTATTTATTTTTATAAATAAAATAAAAGGCTTTAGTTGCAATAAAACCAGAGCATTTTATTTCCTGTAATTTCCCTTACAAACATTTACATACAAATATTCTACTTTATATTAAAATCAAAAATCATATCAAAATACATCGTATAGAAGTAGAAATAAAATATATAAATTCAACATTTTGTTGCGTTTTGAAATATGAAATAATTTGTTTTTTGTAAACTAAAAATAATGTGAGCAATTTTCCGTGTGGGTATTTTTCACGTGAGCATTTATATTATTTATAACTTTTAAATAATACTTTAGAATGCGCAAGCGCACGAATAATTATTGCAGTAGTAGTAGTAGTAGTAGTGGCATGTGATGCAAGAAAGCAAATGTATGAGCTTATGCAGCATCAGCCAAAAAAAAAAAAAAAAAAAAAATCACACCATTCCCTCCAAATGCCTGTCCAGTTCCTCCTTAAATTTATTCAACCTACAACTTCCACAACGACAGATGGAAGTTTGTTCCAGCAATTAACCACCCGCTGGCTAAAGGCAAATTTCCGCACATCTATTCTACATCTGTCCTTTCTTAATTTGAATTTATGCCCCCTTAGGTTCGTAATCTGAACACGTGGAAGGATCCCATCAGAATTCAGCGTGCTCAACCCATTCAAGGCCTTATACACCTCAATCAGATCACCGCGCAGGTGGCTAGTCTCCAGCCACTGCAATTTGCAGAACTTAAGCCTCTCTTGATAAGAGGATCCCTTCATTCCCCTCACCAATCTTGTTGCCCTTCTCTGTACACGCTCAAGTAAATCTACATCCTTCCTAAAATGAGGCCTCCAGACCTGTACGCAGTACTCAAGGCGTGGCCTGACCATTGCCTTATACAGAGGGATAATCACCTCCTTTTTCCTGCTAGCAAAATTCCTATATATCATTGACAAAACCCCATGACCTGCCCTGGCAGCCTGTCTGCATTGCTCAGAAAACTTCATATCTGACTGCACAATTACTCCCAGGTCTTCATTTTCAACCACCTTAAGTGTAGTACCACACAGTTGGTACGTTTCTCTGTGGTTACTTCTACCCATATGCAGTACTTTGCATTTGTCAAGGTTAAACTTCAGTTGCCACTTCTTAGCCCATCTGCCCAAATTATCTAGATCCTGTTGCAGTAGCACACTGCCATTACTGTCATTAACAACCCTGCCTACCTTTGTATCATCTGCAAACTTCGACACTAAGCCTGATATACCTTCATCAATATCATTGATAAATATACAAAACAACAGTGGACCCAACACCGAACCCTGTGGGACTCCACTAATAACATTAGTCCAAGAAGAGCAGCACCCATTGATTATCACCCTCTGTCTTCTCGCACTTAACCATCCTTTTATCCATTGTAGCAACGTACCCTTAATACCATTCTGCTCCAATTTGTACAATAGTCTTCCATGCGCAACAGTGTTAAAAGCTTTCCTGAAATACAAATATATGATATCAAAATTATTTTTTGCATCCAGTTCCTTTGTAACCACATCATAATATCCTATCAAATTTGTCAGACAAGACTTTCCCTTAACAAACCCATGCTGTGTCTGAATTATTGCTGCAGTCTTGTCTAGATGATCCTGCAATGCATCTTTAACCAGCGACTCCATTATTTTACCCGGAACAGAAGTTAAACTAACTGGTCTGTAATTACTCGAATTGTTAGGGAAAGTGCATTTCCTAATTTAGATTCTTAAATTATATACTCTATCTATGATCTGTTAAAGATCTGTATTACTGCAATTGCTCTTTTCAGTATACATCACTGCACTAATCAATTACCGTAACTTAGTGTGGAATTTCATCTTAAAAAGAATATAACAAGTTAGATAATTTCGGTAGTGCATTACATTTCAAGCCCGTCTAATTTTAATTTCTTGAATAAACTGCGCATTTTTCTTTTTCTGTGATTAACAGAAGCAAAAAGTGAATAACTAATTACAGTGGACTTTGTGGACTTAGCTTTGTTGTGGAAATGCCCTTACAAGTATTCAAGAATTCATTGAACATCGGGTGCTGCATGTTTATTTCTCTTCTAGTTCCATTTGAGTTTGCAACTGACTGTGGGGGTAAATTTTTATTTTTCCCCCCGCGCAGGAATACCTAGTTGTGGCTCTGGAGTATCATCCATATGAAACAGACGCGGCCAAACTGCGGCTCTCCCTGAACTGCCGCTCTCGCATTATAGAAATATGAACTAGAAAATCATAACCTTTAAAAAAAAAAAAAAAAAAAAATCACTTTCATTAAAAGGAAATTAAAAAAAAAAAAAAAAAATAGCCAGTAGAAACCGAATATACCAAGTGTTTTAATACCAGTTGGCATTTTTTGCGAAATTCGCACACTGTTTCTTGCTTTATTCATGCAGAAATAAATAAGCTTTTATCTTGCCTTAGAAAAATACCAAACATTTCCAAAACAATTCTTGTTTCTGAGAATTTTTAAACATAATGTTTAAATAGGCCCTCATCGTTTTCGACAGTCCTTAATGAGGATTGCATATGAAAATGACCACAAAATTCAACTCCACTTTTTTTCAGTTGTTAACAATATTTTCCTTCTCATTTTATGATGGGCTATAAAATAGTATTTTAAAATCATGGTACTTAACTTATTACTGAGCATGTTAAATGTATTTAAAAATAAGCTATTAATCTCAATTTGAAATGATCGATCGGAAAGTCAAATTTTTATAGTATTATGTGAATATTATTTAATAAAATTCTCGTACACTAAATAATATATGTGAATTTTATTAAATAAACTTCACATATTTTTATATTAAATAAATTTCATATATGCAAGTCGAAGGCCTGCAGCTTTTAAACCTTCAAAGATCAATTTAGGTGGCTCTCATTACTCGTACGTTGACGATCCCTGATATATAATATGATCTGTGAGCTGAACGTTGCGAAGGTATAACTACGATCTTAAACTTAAACAAAAAAAAAAAAAAAAAAAAACTCTTCTGTTCAGTCTTATAGTGATTTTTTAGGAGATAAATGCAGATTCATTGTAACTACTCATTTTGTTTCTTAGATTTACGATCATCTGGACAATTTCAATATTTTATATAACTTTTTGTGATTTTTCTTTTATCTTTTTTTCAGTATACATCACCTTGTTTTATCTTTGATTACTTTAAATTCCTATTTATGCATTTTTTTAATTTAAATTATCCTTCATTTGTTATTTTGTGTACGAAAGAAAAAACATGAAAAAATATTCTTAAATTTTTATTAAAAAATTTAATAAAAACAATAGATATGATAATAACGAAAGTTTATTAAATATATAATATTTATATTATATAATATTAATGAGTTTCACTCTCTGCGAAATGAAGTGCAAAGAGGTGTAGCAGGAAACAGATGCACCTAATGCAAATCTGCCTGACGTAGCTGATGGTCAAGAGCGAGAGTGCAATAGCACACGTTTTCTGAGTGGAACGTGGTTCTAGCCCGTGACTTATTGTTAACTCATCTGAACCAGTGGTCGTGTCGGAGTATAAACAAGAACATTTCCTTACGTAGTAAGGAGAGTAACATTACAACTAATACATGTAATTTGCTTAAGACTTACAACTAAATGGGAAATATCGTTCTCACACATTTGACATTTGACAGTTTACATGTGAGCTCACGTGAGGTGATAATTGTTGTTTCCACCTAATGTGCACCTGACTAAGTACAAATATGTGATAGCAATGAAAGAAACGCAGGACAACATTGAAGTGCGAAGATATTTCCTGGTCAATTGTCGACAGATTTAGGCTGCAATCTGTCGAATATTCAGGAGTCTCCTCTCAGATAATAATATCATTTTCAAAATAAGCTTCTCAGCTGGTTTTGAAAATCGATGCTTCCCCGTTTGGATTCTTAAATTATATATTCTATGATATGTTAAAGATCTGTATAACTTCAATTGCTTTTTTCAATGCAGTACCACACCGGCACATTTGTCTTGCACCCATACTGGCACATTGGTATTCTATTCATGAGACGAATTATGTGTTTGTATGAACTGAAAAAAATTGGTGTGCTGTGCTGTGCTGTCTTGGACGCGTCGCCTGTAATCGGCCGCATAGCTGAGTGGTCAAGTCAAGAAGTACAATTGTACATGCGTTGAGCTAGACCGTCAGAAAGTATAAACAGAAAATTTGTTAGAGAAACAAGTTAGTGCAAAGCATCATTTAATTCGTAGTAAATCACCGAAGTAACTGAAATGGCATCGTTTTTTGTTGCATCTCACACGTGAGCCCCTTCACAACGAGTTGCCTGTTATTGCACTACGTCGAATAAGCAGGGCCTCCCTAGTAGAGATGCCTAATGTTACATACCCAAGCACGGTACAGTACTATAGGTTCTAATACCTCTCGTGTTTGGGGTTCACATAAAAAAAAAAAAAAAAAACTTATTCTCGGCGGATATATCACCAGACGGCACCGTTACGAACCTTGGTGGTCAAGTAAGTATCCTGGTAATACAATGAGTGACAACACACTTATGAAGTTTAAACTCCAAAATATGAGGGAGGCCAGACAGCATGCAATAGAAAAGCACTAAAAAGAGTTTAGGACCGAAAGCCTCAGACTACGGGTAATTTATTAGACGAACAAGTTAGTGCAAAGCATCATTTATTTCGTAGCAAATAAATGATGCTTTCGTAGCAAATCACCGAAGTAGATGAAATAGCATCGGGTTTGTTACCCGCCGATGAGAGGCCAACAAACTTCGAAACGGCGCCGTCTGGTTAATGGTATCCGCTGAGAATAAGTAACGTTGGTCTTTTCTAATGGGGAAGTGTTGCTTATTCGAGGTAGTGCAATAAGAGGAAACTCGTTATGAAGGCGTTCACCATATTTGATGTAACAAAAATGATGCCATTTCACCTACTTCGGTGTTTACTACGAACTAAAATAAAATAACTTTGCACTAACTTGTTCGTCTAGTAAATTTCCCGTAGTCTGAGCTTTCAGCCCTAAACCCTTTTTAGTACAGATAATTTATTCATTTTGATGTCATCACTACTATATTTGTATTGGTATCACAAGCAAACGAATGTACAAAGAACACCACTCTTACTTATCATACTGTAACTCCTCTACCACGTGAATAAAGCCAAATGTTCTCTATTGTCGGGGAACCGAGACGCTTTTTTAGGGGGCTAGGGGGAGGGAATAACGATGATGATATTATGCGATTGATAGTAATTGAGAAATTAAACTGGAATTCATTTTCATAAAACACAGTATTTGTTCCAATTTATTGGGCTGCATGGAGGATATCGTCCCTTCCGCCACTGGCTCTTCTGTGCATCTGTTTCCTGCAATACCCGTGTCTGATATCTTCATTTAATTTTTTATATCTCTATTTCTCTTCCCCACACACAACCCTCCCTCTACAGCAGTAATTTCTTGAATCATGGACGGTGGTAACAACATTAGTGGAAAACAATATCCTAAAGAACAGCCTTTTAAAAAAAAGGCTATGACATTACATTTATGGGAGAAGGTTCCTGAGAATTTACCAGAACTGTTAGAGGGCCTGATAAAAGAAATTCTTCGACATCAGCCAGCTAATATCTACACATTCGCTTCCAGCTACTTTGAGACCCTGATAAAGGGAGAAACTTCGTCAGGTGGGTTCCTTAAGTATTGGTTAATGAAACCACCATTATTTACATCTTTCTACTATTTTATGGGATTCAGAAAATAGATAAAATAAAAAATCAACCAGAAATCATAAAATTCAAGTAATAACTAGAATAGATATAAACAGATATTTTGCAAGTCGTAAATAAGCGACAAGAACAGGTGTTATAAGTTGTCATTGGGAGATTAGTGTACCTATTATCTTCACACCTACCGCTCAAAACAAACAAAAAAAAAAAAAAAAAAAAAAGAAAAAGAGAGACCAAATGTCTAGTTTGATTTTGTGCGTCGCGTAGATTCCCTACCAGCCAAATGATATGGGGGTGCATTTCGTATCGCAGAGTAGGTCACTTGCAGTTTATAAAAGGTTCCGTAAATGCCAATGATACCTGGCTATATTGGAAGGCAAAATTGTTGCCAACCATTAGAGACCATTTCAACCCGCAAAGTAAATAAATTTTCAGTTTATATCGGAGTTTTTTTTTTTTTATAATAACTTTTTTTTTTTTTGCTGTTTAGAAATCGCGAAAATGATGGGCAAACGCAAGAGTTGTGCTTTCAAATTAAACAAAAACTTGAAATTATTCAAAAGTTTGAAAACGTGCATACGTTAAATTTCTAAAGAACCATTATAATGTTGGTGACAAAACCATACGCGAAATTGTAAAAAAATAAAGGGAAGCTATTCGATTTTAAATCGACATCGTTAAAAATAAAGGGAAGCATCGTATTGGCCACGCGAGTAGTATGTCTTGAATTTTTTCGTTTTTTTTTTTTTTTTCCGTGGTTAACCGCGGGTAACTGAATCAGCGGATACGGGGGCACAACGGTAGATGTATGTATCAGAAACACGGAAATAAAGTTAAAACAATAAAAAACAATCTCTTATATACCTTGATTATTTCCATAGCAGGAAATAAATCACTGTGAAAAATTTTAAAAACTTCATTCAGAACCAGAACTAAGAAGCAGAAATAGAGATTCTGGTGAATCTTTAGTGGCTGGCAGACTCCTTAAACTTGCTTAAGCTTAGCCATCATTTTCACAATATCTAACACAATTTATTCACGCCATATTTATCAAAGCCGTCGTGGGAAACAGATACAACAGAATCTAACTTCTTTAACATCTTTAATTTCTGCAGAATACCGTACTCAGATGCACGCAAATAGTTCCAACAACCTAATAAAACTACGTTTCTGATTTAGTATTAGTAATGGCCGCATGGTGCAAGAAAGCCTATGGCTTATGCTGCACCAGCCAAAAAAAAATAAAAAATAAAATTAAAAAATCCGAACAAAACAATGTTAAAAACAAAAAAATAAATAATTAATAATTAATAAAAAAAAAAAGGAAATTAAAACTATCATCCTATGCGCTTCCCTTACCCGAAAGTACTATCCAGATGACCTTTGAATTTCTGTGTTGAAATCCGTCTTCGGACTTGCATTTTTGGTTTTGTAATATATACAATGAGGAGTTAACTATATATAAAGAACTACACTGGTGGACAAAGAAAGTGCACCACCCCTTAAAATTGTAATTGTCGTCCGAATAACTTAAGTATATGGCAATATTTCTTACAGATTACATCAGATAAGATTGACAAACGTAGGTGGTGACGTAATATTGCATCACTGTTACTTTCAGCTATATAAGCATGCTCTGCAAGAGTTGCAGTCATTCCTTGCTTGTGTCAGGATGGCCAGTTATGTGCACTTGACGCCACGAAGAAAGAGTACTATCGTTGCTTTATAAGGAAGGATGTTCTACCCGTCATATTGCTTATAGAGTGTCTTGTAATCAGTTGACAGTGAGTAGATTTCTTTCCAAACTCAAGAATACTGGTTCTGCTGAGAGGAAAAAAGGAACCGGACGTAAACGAGTCTCTAAGCCAACACAGGACCGCGTTTTGAAACGCTTATGCCTTAAAAACCGTAAGGATTCTTCTTCAAAAGAGAATGTGGAGAACATACAGGAGTGGTAGCAAGTACAGTAACAATCAGAAGACTACTCTTCAAAATTGAAATTGTAGCCCGTCGTCTTAAGAAAAAGTCCCTCCTCACACATAAAATGAAAAAGGCCCGATTAAGTTGGTGTAAGGAGCATGTTAAATGGACCCCCCAAGCAGTGGAAGTCAGTTATTTTCTAGGATGAGAAGAAATTCAACCTGCATAGCTCTGATGGGAAACAAACGATTCGCAGTAGACGTGGGGGTGAATACCATCAAGACTGTATGGTGTCTACACTGAAATTCCCTACCAGCCAAATGATATGGGGGTGCATTTCGTATCGCGGAGTAGGTCACTTGCAGTTTATAAAAGGTTCCGTAAATGCCAATGATACCTGGCTATATTGGAAGGCAAAATTGTTGCCAACCATTAGAGACCATTTCAACCCGCAAAGTAAATAAATTTTCAGTTTATACTCCGGCACGACAACCAAGTCAGTAGAGTTTACAATATATAGTCAATACAAATATTTATCGTATTTAGTAGTCACGGGCTTGAACCTCGGTCCACTCAAGGAACGCGTGCTATGTACTCTCGCTCCTGACCACTGGGCTACGTCAGGCCCTCTTTCAGGACGACTCTGCTCCTTGTCATCGGGCGAAAAGTGTAAGTACTTCTGTAGTTACTTTAGCTTCATTTCTGCATTAGAGGTTCGACTTTAATGTGTTTACATTTGTTACAGATGAAAAAATGGTTAGCAGAACGGTCCATTACAACTCTTAGCCGGCCAGGAAACAGCCCAGACCTGAATCCTAGAGAGAACTGTTGGAATGTGGAATCTGCAGTTGCCAGAAAGAAACCAAAGATCCTTCGTGATCGTCAGGAAGCAATAATTGGTTTTTGGAACCACGAACTATCAGTTGATTATCTTCAGAAATTGACCTAGTCAATGCCTCGATGGTGTGCTGCTTTCATCAGGGCTAGAAACGGTTCAACTAAATATATTAGTTTGCACCTGGTGAACTTTGCAATTTGTTTTCCATTTAAAATGATAAACTGAAGCAAATTGAGGACTTCTGATAACATTTCAGCCACAATTGTCGTTTTTACCAAAACTGTTGTATAAAGGTTGCAAATGCTTATTTTGGAATATTTTGAGAGCAGCACCTGTCAAATATTACTTAGCTTTGCCTTAACTATTAATAAATAGCTTTTGTTTATATTTCTATTTGTGATGCTAGTCATTAATGTAACATACCATTGCGAAAAAGGGTTAGAAATATGAAATTGCAATTTCTTTGAACACCAGTGTATTGCCTTATAAAAGAAGATCATCACCTCCTTATCCATGCTGGCAAAATTACTGTATATCATTGACAAAACCCCATGAATTATTCTGGCAGCTTGTCTGTCAAAACAACTAATTAGATTTTGTCAATGAAGCGATGCCACTGACAAAACCCAATCCGAAGGCATGCTCAGAAAACTTCATATTTGAAAGAAAATATCTGGGGGTATTGTACCACACTGTTGATATATTATTCTAGGATTACTTCTGCCCATATCCAGTAGATTAACAGCAGAACAAAACTCAACTGACATTATTACTATTCACGAATCATATTTGCTAAAAGGCTAATGGGAGATCGTTCAAAGATCACGGGATATTTTCTTTCCACCGGAGTTAGCATTAGCATAGGCACATGATGCAAGAAAGCAAGCTTATATAGCATCAGCCGAAAAAATAAAAAATAAAATCTTCTAATTTCACCCATCGCTACAAATGTTTGTCTAGTTCTGCCTTGAATCTATTTAAGCTATCAACTTCTACAACGACAGATGGAAGTTTGTTCCAGCAATCAACCACCCGCTGGGTAAAGGCAAACTTCCACACCTCTATCCTACAACTGTCTTTCCTCAATTTGAATTTATGCCCTCTCAGGCGATTATTCTGAGCAAGAGGAAGAATCCCATCAGCATTGAGCATGCTCAAACCATTCAAGGCTTTATACACCTCAATCAGATCACCTCGCAGGTGCCTAGTCTCCAGACACTGTAATTTGCAAAACTTAAGCCTTTCTTCGTAAGAGCAACCCTTTGTTCGATTCACTAATCTTGTTGCCCTTCTCTGTACTCGTTCCAACGGCTCTATATCCGTCTTAAAATGAGGCCTCCAGACCTGTATACAGTACTCAAGGTTTGGCCTGACCATTGCCTTATACAAGGGGGATAATCACTTCTTTATCCCTTCTAGAAAAAGTCCTGTATATTATTGACAAGATACCATGAACTACTCTTGAAGACCGTCTGCACTGCTCAGAAAACTTCATATCTGCCTACACAATTATCCCCAGGCCCTTTTCACTCTCTACCACTGTTAGTGTAGTACCAAACAGTTGATACTTTACTCTGGGGTTACTGCTTCCCATATGCAGTACTTCACATTTGTCAATGTTAAACTTCAGTTACCGCCTCTAAGCCCATCTGCTCACCTTTTCTAGATCCTGTTGCAGCAGTGTACTGTCATTAGTGTCATTTACAACCCTGCCGACCTTCGTATCGTCTGCAAACTTGGACATTAAGCCTGATATACCATCATCAATATCATTAATGAATACAGAAAACAACAATGGACCCAACACTGAACCCTGGAGGAGTTATCCAACCTTCACCAGGAACCGAAGACTGCAGATGTAAACGCCAAGTCTAAATTTTGGTTTAGTGCACGCTCTGATGCTCGAGGAAAGTTATTGGAAGAATTTATTATTAATAATAACATGAAGATTTTTAACAGACCTGAACAGTTTATAACGTTCTCCGGCGAATGAAATATTGATATCCCTTTCTCAACTTCCTCTTGTAATCTAGCTATCAACGATTGGACTGTACAGCCCAACTGGGCAAGGTCAAGGTGTATTTGTTTAATTGCAGTCTCCAAGGTTTCCCTATATATTGCTGTAGCATCTGAAGAGGCCAAGGCTGGCAAGTGCGTGTTATTATGTTGAGTGCCGGCACCTGGCGACTTCGCAGCCAACCTGGTCCCCTGGCCCCTGACTCCCAACCTGGACAGCTAGTGACCATCGGGAAATTTCTTTCTCGGTCTTCACATCTCATCCCTCACTTTCGAGTGTCTGTATGCCTGATTTCGTTCGCTTCTCAATTAATAATATTAATTGGGATATTTGAATACTCTGTAAATGCTGATTTCGCCAAACTGACTAACTCTAATTTTGATGCAATTCCCAACTTTTCATCAGGATTGGAAGCTAATTTTGTATCAAATGCCACCAGTTATGTCGCCCTTCAGGATTGCTAAGGCATCCTTCAATAAAAAGCTTGCGATTCTTTCTGCAATTACTGCATAGTCTAATGCTTTAAATTCAACTCAAGACTTTTCACCTTCACTACATCCATGTTTTATGGTTTACTTATCTTCTAACCAATAGAATTAATTGACCTCATAGTGATTTACATTGTCTTAAACAAAATCTTTGACACCTTTCTACTGGATTCTTTCCAAGACTTATCACCTTCTGTGCCATGACGTCCTTTCCTCCAGTCAATTGTTGATTAAATTAAATCTCAAAAAGATGTACAATTTTAGGTCTTGTGCTGTGTTTTGTAATGTTCTTCGTTGTTTTTTTTTTTTTTTTTTTCCAACCCTACAAGTGTTGACATAAAATTCAATTTTATGATAAATTCCCGTGCCCCTGAAATTGCTCGACTGCTGTTAACTGATTGTGACTTTGTTACTGATAATTGTAGGACTTACTGGATGACACATTTAGGAGTATAACCTCCCATCCTGTCCTGTTTGTCCTTTCGGTAACAGTCCTCTGCATCTAAAAAACTTGGTTTTCTCTTTCGCTCTCGGCGTTACTTTTCTTCCAAACAGCTGTTCACTCTGTACAAATCGCAAATCCGCCCTACCATGGAATAATGCTCCCACATCTGGGGCCGTGCCCCCAAAACCTCTCTCAGGCTTCTAGATTCCATTCAGAAGAGGGCAGTTAGATCAATTAATGACTCATCTCTAATAGAGTCGCTCCACTCTGTCTCATAAACGTACTTTCTGTTGCACGCCTTTTCTACAGATACTTCCATGAGCACTGTTCTTCTGAATTGGCTTCTATAATTATCGCTCTCTTTTTCAAAACAGTCCGAATACGTGCTGCCACCAGCCAACATCCATTTACTGTCCAACTTCAAACTCACAAAACCAACTTGTCATCTTCCTCGTTTATTCATTCAACTGCCGTGTTCTGGAGCAACCTATCTCCATATGTATTTCCTGAAAATTAGTTTACAGAACTTCAAGTCTAATGTCAACAAATATCTTTTTTCGTCTTCTCAACCTCCAACCAATTCACGGTACTAAGTACTATAGGTTCTAATACCTCTGGTGTTTGGGGTGTTCATAAAAAAAAAAAAAAAAAAAGTTCCCCCCCCATTTGCTTTCTTAGGGGTGCCCCTTGTCCCTTTATCTTTCAATTTCCTGGTGGACGTCTTCCTATCATCCATCACCTTACCTTCACCTATTATCCATAACTTAAAATGTCACCCCTGCGCTCTTTTCCAGCAAAAACTTTTTTTTTTTTTTTACGGGTACCTCCCTGGCAAGCTCAGGCAATGCCGAGTTTCATGCAGCCAGAGACCTTGTAATCCCCACTTCCTGGCCTACTTCTCCCTAGTCGTGGACGTGAATTAGGGGAAAAGTGGAGTTCCATGGGCCCCTAGGCTAATGGACAGATGAACAACATAACAAAACACGACGCAGCCTGCAGATAACACAGAGTTTGTATTGCATCACGAAGTAGGAGGAAACCCCCCGGTGCCACTTAACTTATAGCACTATACATTATGTCCTTTCTGCACACACATTGTACCCCCATTTCAAATTCTGCATCCCTTACGTCTAAATAACACCACATCTCCGATATCCATGCAATGAATGTCCGCATCTGACGACTTAATTAGTACTTAAAATTGATCAAATTTATTTACCATGCTTCTAGTATTAGGGCACATGCAAGTATACATGTACCTATTCTTACTCTAACTTACCATAACATAACTCATATAATTACTTGTTCCATGAGGAGTCCCTAGAAATCCACGAAACTGTTCTCCGGACTGCTGCTGCTGCTGCTGCATGTTCCAATAGAAGCAGTGTAAGAATGACTTTCACCTCTGAATGCGGCTGTTGTTAATCTCTCAGTCTGTGTCCCCCACCATGCTACCCACCTAATACTGGCTCCATATCATTAGCAAATATTCTTGCACCCCTTCTATTTAAGTGTATCTCATCTCTGTGTAAAATTCTACCACATGAGCCTTGCACAGTCTCTCCAGGGCCGAACTGATTGATAAGGCTCTCAACATTTACTCCTTCCTATCACGTCTGGGCAGAATTGCAGACGCTGTCAAATTTAATCCTAATTTGCGGCTTTCTCCCAACATTGCCCTGTACTTGTTAACCAAGTCCTCAGATCTTAGCTTTCAATAAGAAAGAATGTGTCCAAAGCTAATCAGCCATCGAGTATGAAGCATGTGAAGAAATTAATATCGTCGATTAATATCGAAATAGTCGAACGTTGAACAGCCAGTTGCATTGCTATTCTGCGTGTGCTGATTCCAGGAATAGCATGCACAACATCCAAAATTTCCTCCTCTACTTCAGGAGTCGTAGATCTTGGTCGTCCTCTGTCGGCAGCACGAGGTGTAAAGGTCCCATGTTCACAAAGGCGGCGATGGATACCTTCAAACGTTTTCCTGTCTGGACATCTTCGTTCTGGGAACCTTTCGTGGTACAAACGACGAGCCTCCAGAGCACTGCCGTCCGCCAAACCGTACATAAAGTGCATATCCGCTTGCTCCTGATTTGAGTACATGATCGGAATGGAAAACCACCAGATTCTGTCAGTACCTTGTGATGAAGGAAATCACCTACGGGAGATAAGACATTCCGGTTAATAACTCGGGAACCAAGCACTTCCGGAACTATGTTGATATAAAATATTTTTATTTTCTACATATGAGGAACACATTCCTGAAGTTATGCCGTGTATTTTTGAGACACCCTGTATACAGCGAAAAGAAATAGAGTGAAAAGAGTACTGATATGATGTTAAAATTTCCGACAGCCGTTGGAGAGCCACGACACAACACTTACTTTGGACAGCTCTGCTCTAATTGATTATGACATATAAAATTAGAAACATTTGTTTTATTGTTTTGTACATTTATCAGTGATATTGATGAATGTATATCAGGCTTAATATCCAAGTTTGCCGATGATACTAAGGTTGACAGGGTTGTTAATGGCAGTAATAACAGCTGTTATTTCAACAGGATCTAGAAAAGTTCCGCTGAGAAGTGGCAACTGAAGTTTAACATCGATAAATGCAAAGTACTGCATATGGGTAAAAGTAACCCCAGAGAAACGTACCAACTGTGTGGTGTTACACTTAGGGTGGTAGAAAATGAAAAAAAAAAAAAAAAAACTGGGAGTAATTGTGTAGTCGGATATGAACCTTTCTGAGCAGTGCAGAAAGGCTGCAAGAGCAGGACATGGGGTGTTTCAATGATATACAGGAATGTTGCTAGTAGGGAAAAGATTATCCCTTCGTATAAGGTAATGGTCAGGCCACGCCTTGAGTACAGGTCTGGAGGCCTCATTTTAGGAAGGATGTACAGTTGCATGAGCAAGTACAGAGAGGGCCTACACTTTCAATTTTTTTGGAAAAGATTAGTGAGGGGAACGAAGAGGTCCTCTTACCAAGAAAAGCTTAAGTTCTGCAAACTGCAGCGTCTGGAGACTAGGCACCTGCGAGGTGATCTGATTGAGGTGTAGAAGGCCTTGAATGAGTTGAGCACGCTCAATTTTGATGGGATTCTTCCTCTTTCTCAGATTATGAACCTAAGGGGGCATTAATTCAAATTGAGGAAATACAGTTGTTGAATAGATGTGCAGAAATTTGCCTTTAGTCAGCGGGTAGTTGATTGCTGGAACAAACTTCCATCTGTCGTTGTGGAAGTTGATAGCTTAAATAAATTCAAGGAGGAACTGGACAAACTTTTAGAGGGAATGAATGTGTGAAATGGATTTCCCCCCTCCCCCTGGCTGATGCTACGTAAGCTGGCTTTCTTGCATCACATGCCTCTCCTACTGCTAAATAGAAAAATGAAAGGCAAAAAAAAAAAAGCATGAGATACAGTTACTGACAATATACTGATACAGCTATTCGAACTGGGAACTATCCATTCCATAAATTTACGTGTATGAAAAGGAAGTCAGGCAATTATGAAACCAAACAATCTAACCATAAAAACAGTGATTCTAAGGTTCGCAGGGTTGGTATGTGGGACAACTTGAAACGAAATGTGTAGCATAGCATTTTTTCCTTCAAAAAGTAAAAGAAAAATATAAAATTACAATTAAAATACATTTTTTTTTATCAATCAACCAATCTTAGTATTTATTTGTTATATGATTGTTGTTAATATGTATTTGTCCTATATAAACTATATTATTTATAACAGTTATTTTAAAAATAGCAGGGAAGACTACTTTTACTTTATATATTTTTCTTTTGATTTGGCCAGTTTTAAAATTTCTTCTCCTCCTGAAGATTTTAAAAAGGTTTTAAATTCTGAACAGGACATGTTATAGTTTCCTGAAAAAGGCCTCTGAGGTTGGGAAAATTCATATTTTATCAATAAATATACTCATACACTAACCATGAAAATATAAATATTTTAATGTAACTAATTACAGTAAAATACTTATATTACGTAAAATACGTATTTTAGTTACAGTTGGTTGGTGTATGAGTCTATTTATTGCTAAAACATGTTATAGTTTTCTTTCACCATAAGTTCGGCTTATAAATTTTCTAACAAAAAACGTTTTTTCTGTTTCCGTCAAGCAGTTTTCATTAAGCTGAAAACTCTTTCTGATGAATGATGACACATTTGGATGTGGCTATCCACAGTACTTTACGATATCTTAAATGATTATCGGTTTTTTTTATTTAATCTTCAAAATTACTTCACTTTAACAATTAAAAAAAAGGAAAATTCATTTGAGAATTATTACTAAAATAATGTATGGCATAGATAAATTAATACGTTATACATGTAATTTAAAACAAGAAAGATTTCTAGATTCTCATTTTTCTCTTATTAGAATTAATTTTAACACATTTATTAAAATGTGTTAAAATGCTACATAAATTAATAAAAATCGATAAATTAAGTTTTTTTTCTTCTATTATCGGGACAAATGATGGTATTATCGGGAAGCGGGACTTGAAGTTCTAAATCGGGACAATCCCGGCCATATTGGGACGGTTGGCCACTCCGAGTCCGAAAGAGAGTTAAAAACGTAACAGATGGACTACCTGAACATGAAATACTATTTATAAGGCAACTAGTAATACTCCGAACTGATAACCAAAAACATAACCCAAGAGTGAAAAAGAACAATGAAGTGAAGTCTCTCCCTCCATTGTTCATCATAGACAAAAGCATGGCCACTTATCTCATAATAAAGAGAAAATGAGCATTAATCACAATCACCAAGATCTGGAGGGCTGCAACTCGGAAAGGAATCATTTTCGGGCAAATGTTATATGAACTTTTTTTGCTTTTTTGGCGAGTAAAACTATTTCTATAATTTACTCTGTGTCTGTGCGCGCGTGAGCTGGTTAGAGAGAGCAAGGTGGTTCTCTCTGACCAGAAATAATCACGGTTCGATTGGAACTGCTCACAGTTGTTTTGCTCACTGCAGAGGAATTAATATTCTATATCAATTCGTCTAAGCCAGTAGTAATAGTAGAAATATTGGAACTTCCGTGATTTTCTGAATCCTCTCCGCTCCCACAACATGACCCAACGTCGGCAGGCCACCTGCGAAAAACAACTGAAGTTTGAAAGCTACTCTAAAGCAGTTTGGGAAAGAACTGGAGGGGGGGGGGAGAAAAAAAAGAAAAGAACTGGATTTTTTAAATATTACTGTTCGCAAGCATAAGAGATATCTGGAAAAATTAACACTAACAACGAAGAGCACACTTTTTTTAGAATACAGTATATGTACATTCTAGAAAATACACCGAAGTACAGTACTATAAAATTATACTATACACAAGTGAATAGTACTACATCAATTAATGTGCATTTCCAGTCATTAAAAAAATAGCAAGACGTTTTGTAGAGAACCAATTCAGAGTCACGTTTCCACTACGCTCTGTTAACAATAGCCTTATTTCGTTCACAAAATCCAAGATTACAATCTAAGGGAAAAATTTTGTACTTGGACAGTCAAGCGTTGCAAATTTTGGTAGGTGTGTCACATGCAACAGATACTCTACTTATTAGTCAGGGAATACTTATCTTTTTAGAGATTTATACTAAGTCTCTTGGTGCAAGATAGTGAAATTCCTTTTTGACTGCCTGGCCGTTATCAGGAATTGTGTAAGACGTTGTACTCAAGCCCCAAAATATCCTTTCTATATATATACATCTGGTCCGCGTAAAGAAACCATCACGTCGTATCGAAATAAACGCCTTTACGACGTCCTCCTCCTTCTCTTGTGTTCCAATTACGAGAAAATTCAGCAAGAGAGAAAAAGACTATTTAGTAGTATATAACATATTGAAAGTGAAACACAGTGAAAGCTTGTTTGCGCTGTTACTGTGGTTTTCAATGAAATATAAGATGTAAACAAACCTTAGGGATTACAAATTTGTATTCGATACGAAATGCCCAGCAATAGAGTCGGCCGTGTGATGCACTGCTGTTGTTTCCATTCTAATAATCTACTTCTGAATGCATCATATAAAAATACTGTGATGTTGGCAAGCAAACAACTTCGATATCCTCATTCACTATACGGAGACTTGGGTATCTAACACACTGGCTGATTTTTTGTTACTTTTAAAAGTGCATACTATTTCCAGTTTCAATGAGGAAACTTTCGCTGAAGCGATCAGCACTGGGAACTTAGTATTGAAGCTGTCAAGAAACTTTATCTTAAGTCTGGTTGAGGATCTATGTAGATAGGAAAGCATTTCTAACACGCACACTATATACCACCTAAATTTAGGAACGATATCTATGAAAGCGCGTACAATAGGAATATGCTGTTAGAAAGAAATTATACAAATCACAACTTATTTAATTTTTCTAAATCAGTTCTCTGTAACAGGCCTGGATATACCTATAGTGCTATCAAAAAAAAAAAAAAAAAAAAAAAAGAGAGAGAGAGAGAGAGAGAGAGAGAGAGAAAAGAAAATAAGGCGTTCTGATTAAAGCATATTCCTGCTGTGGGATATTATTGTTTTGCTGACTTTTAGGCGAATCGACAAGCTTTCTAGCCGAGTTACCGTGGTTAAAGTTTACTGACTGCTAAATACGATGTTTTTGCATCCTCACTATCTTGTAAACTCCTTTGACCTGTGATCCTCTCGGTGTACAACCATAAAATCTATTTCGTTTTTATTTTATTGCGCCATTGTGTATTACGTCCGTAGAAGTATGTGTTCAAGGGCCGATTGGCAAGTTTTAATGGATTGAAAACACGGAATAACTCACGGTAAAACGGCAACGCAACTCCCTCCGAGCTCGGCTAACTACAGCTCCGATTAAACAGGAATTCCTCCATTTACGGTACTTGACGATGGGCTCCAAATTTGTACACCGAATATTTGTACATTGTAGTCATAGTTAAATGGTGTATCCATTCTTGTTTGTATAACAAAAATTATGGATTTACAAAGAGGAAAGTAAGTGTAAGAATGATACAATGTGTAGAATGCGTTTGCCATTAAGAGAAAAAAAGCCGAGCAAGTTACATTTATAAACAGCGCATAATGAGAAAAATACGAATTTTATTTATTTTTTTTTAAATTAAAATTTAAGTTTCATAAGACGAGATGACTGTTGGTTACATCGAGCAAACAACAAATCAAGATATATGAACAACCCTTTATCAGTAATCCTATAAGAAGTTATGTTTAACTATACTGGTGCTCAACAGTAAGTTATAACCATAAAATATGAGATATCTACACTACTTAATAGACTTTATCAGATCCTTCGAGAAAAAGTACTATTCTAAGATTATACTGAGCTTGAGTTGTTGTTGTTTGGTTTTTAGGAGCATTAGCAACTAAGGCCATATTGCTCCGGGATATGCGGTGGTCATTCCCTGACCTTTCCGCATCCTCCGTATTTGGTGGTGACGGGCTCGAACCCCAGTCTAATCAAGAAGCGTATGCTACGCACTGCTGCTTCTTCCCACCTGGCTACGGAGGCGCCATACTGAGCTTAAAAAGACATATATACCACTATTTTCGTGAATCTTGCTACACTAAAGTGGTAAGTCTTGAATAAGTTTAAAGGAATTGGGGTGGATGACAAACTCTGACAGTCAAACAACTCTCACACTGTTCACATGTCCATACCTCCATAAGAATGACCTTACCACATGGATTATGATTATGGAAAGAGCATTATTATTCATGAAAATAAATTGAGCCTAATGGCTTAGTCAAAATTCAATAAACTCATCTCTATACCTTTAAACAGTCAGGGTGTAGTGTACCCTCAAAAATGTACAGATTGGTATGGTTAACAGGGATGTTCCCAATATCACCAGAACAGTGCCATTCCCCCTGTATGGAGGAACATCATTCCCATGAAAATCCATTCAGAGTTCTTTCACAATGAGAACACGTTGGCCTACGTAACACACCAAGTCATATTTGCTGTCATGTGTGTGGCGGGGGGGGGGGAGTAACAAAAACTATGAGCACTTCATATAGAATCTTGACTCGTTCCCGAGGATTTTTAAATATAGTATTCAGTTGAAAGTTTTGTTAGGACCAGATAGTGGTTATTGCTGCATGCTGTCTCTTGATCGACCACGAACTGGCTTTCGTGGTATCTTTTCGGTTGTCAGACGTCGCCATAATCTTGAATTTACCATTACTGACATGTTGAAGGATCTGGCTACCTTAGCTTGTCATGTCAGCATCGCATCGTGCGATCTGCCGTCCGCAACTTGGAATATTCCAAATATTACTTTGAATTCTTCAGAAAGAGAAAACCAAATAAGATACGTTCTATAACATGTTAGAAATAAGTGGTGCGGTTATAGTCTACCTTATTTGCATGTTCGAGAGCTTAAAATCATATTCTGGTCATATTTTGATTATACATTACTCAACAAAATTAACAGAACAAAATGTTTTTCATGAATCTTTTCTTATAAACAGTGTCGCTGAAGGCGAATATTTGATATAATAGGCCTCCCGGCATGCAAATTCCGAGTATCCAATAAAAATCGATCTCCCACCTTACAGAACCACATTATGCAAATTATTCATGCCTATAAAAACACAGGTTGTGACCGCATCACTTCATTCCCGTTTTTTGGCTTGCTTAGTGGTTTTTTTTTTGATTTGGTAGTTGTTGGCGCATCGGCTTCTGTGGCCATATTGCACCTACCAAGGTTTTTGCAGTAATTTGATCCAAGCCCGAGGCGGGAATCGAACCCGCGACCTTTGGGTTGCCAGGCAGGTACTTTACCCACTCGGCTAGCCCGGCCGGCTTGCTTAGTGGGATAACCACATCTCCAGTACTCACGATGGCAAGTCATCGTCGTTTAGATGATTCTTAGAGCCGGTGGGCCGTTGGACGAT
Source organism: Mastigoproctus giganteus (assembly GCF_048544385.1). Taxonomy (NCBI): domain Eukaryota; kingdom Metazoa; phylum Arthropoda; class Arachnida; order Uropygi; family Thelyphonidae; genus Mastigoproctus; species Mastigoproctus giganteus. The sequence goes on along the minus strand of NC_143580.1, from coordinate 121,236,923 downwards.
TTGAAGCCGGGCAGTCGCAGGCGGCACACTGGCTTAATGTGTCAGTATCGTATCGGCATTATGGAAGCAGTTTGAGGAGACAGAAACCATTACAAGAAGAGCTGGCCAAGGGCACCCGAAGGTTACGTCTTCCAGAACAGTCCGCTATCCGGCTCTAACAGCAAGACAACACCCTACCATGTTCCGTCATCAACTCTCTCTTGAGGGTGCTGCAGCCACAAGTGAAAACATTTCCATTTCTTAAGAAGGCTAAATTCAAGTGGCCTCTACGCAAGGAAACCAGTGGCTTGTATCACTTTAACCTCAAATCACCGTAGGGCTCGTCGAAACTGGTGCCATAAACATGTGACTTGGAGCCCTGACAAATGGGGTACAGTTCTGTTCTCTGATGAATCCCGTTTAAGCTTACAGAGTCTAGACTTTATTTCATCTGAAGACAACGAGGAATGCGATACCATCCATCGAACATCAGAGAAAGGGGCATTTACGGTGGAGGTGGTATTCTCGTGTGGGGCAGGAATAATGATCAACGGCTGCACTCCTCTTCATGATTTTGATAGGGGTATCGTAACTACGCAGAGGCACAGAGAACAGATCCTCAAACCTTATGTGCCACTTTCTAGGGGAGTGGTTGGACCAGATTTTCTTTTCATGCACGACACCTCTGCACACAGAGCTCAAGTGATGGAGGAATATCTTGAAACTGAAGATATCCAACAACTATCGTTGCCAACACGACCCCTCAGATTTAAATCAGATTAAACATGTGCGGGATGCTCCTGGGCGTCGCATTGCATGCCGACAGCCAATTTCTCGGTTACTTGGTGAACTATGGTCTGCTCTGGTAGAAGAATGGGATTTGTTGCCACAGAATCTTATATACACCCTTATATCGAGCATAGTTCAATGCTGCCAGGCGTTTAGCCGTTGGAGGGGATCATACGCCTTACTGATGTTATGTGACCATATTTTCGAGCATCTTGTATCGACTTCTGTAATGTGACCCTTTTTGGTAATTCTTATACAACCTCTATAAAGTCCCTTATACCTGTCCGAAGTTTCTTGCTGTCTCCTCATTTCATCGTTATTTTGTGGAAAACCACCATATCAAATTTTTTCTCCCTTCTTCGCAAGCTGCACGAGTTACACGTTTTCTACGTGTTCTGTTAATTTTGTAGAGCAGTGTACTTCGCATCTATCTTTACTGAGTAATGATCATTTATGCTGAGGAAAGGAAAGACTGTGCGCGCGAGACTGAGCTATCTGAAATTAGTGCTAGCGAAATTGCAGATGACTGTTTATTAGAAAAACTTTCGAGCCTAAAGGTAAGTAAGACTCCTGGAGTTGATGACCCAGTAGTTTGAGGGAAGCGGGCAGAGAGTGTAATGACCTATTGTGTTTAATTATGAGGACAGCTTTGGAGTTGGTAGACATTCCTTTGGATTAGAGAAGTGCCAACGTATCGCCAATACATAAAAGTGGTTCCAAGGGTGAAATTAGTAACTACAGACCAGTTAGTCTGACTTCAGTGGTAGGGAAAAACCGTAGAGGCAATGATCATTCGTGCAATCCAGACACATTTACATATAAATGTCATTCTGAAGGATACACAAAATGGTTTGTTAGTTTATTTGAATTTTAGCAAGGCATTAGTGTAACGTCAGAAGTAGGGTCCCCAAAAGACATCAACGAAGGCATAATGGGCGTGATATAAAAATTTGCAGACGTAAAAACTGAAAGAATCTTTAATGATTAGTGCCAAGGAGCACTCCTTCAGGGTGAAATGCTTCAGGCTTCAAGAATGGTCAGAAAAGTGGCAGCTAGTTTTCATACCTCAAAATTCAAGGTCGTACGCCTGGGGAATAGCAATCACAAAATAACTTATACGCTTGGTGGGATCGAATTAAAAACAGTAGAGGAAGAAAGGGATCTGTTAGTTATGATATGGGTAGCGTAAACAGGCGGCCAAGAAAGTGCATGGTGTCCTATTGATGATTTCTCGAACAATATCCTGTAGAGATAGAGAGGTCATAATTCCACTGTAAGAGGCAATGTAAGACGGCATTTGGAATACTGTGTCCAAGCATCAAACTTGAAAAAAAAAAAGACATTGAACTTCTTGAAAGGGTCCAAAGAATGGAAACTCGCATGGTGAAATCGGCAAAAAGGGCGACCATAGAGGAAAGACGTCGATTATTTGGGCTATAGAGCTTGGCACCTTAGAGGAGACCTGGTTAAGGTTTATAAGGCACTGAGAGGAGTTAATAAAATGAATGAAGGCGGAATTTTCAGTTTTAAAGAATTCCAGAACCACGGACCATAAATTCAAATTACAGGGTAAGGGGGTTTAGATTAGGTTGAAGAAAGTTTTCCTTTAACCAGCGAGTAGTTGATTGATAGAATAAGTTGCCTTCACAGATAGTTGAGGCTAATAGTTCGAGGAAATTCAAAGATCAACATTATGGGTATGGACAGTTACTTGCGTGCGGATGGAAGCTCATAATTTGTATTTTCTTCTTATTATTATTATCCCAGTTGCTGCTATGGAAGCACAGCATACGGCTGTATGGATGGTCTCCAGTGTTGCACATTTGTTGTTGAGGTAATGTGGTATTATTTGCCAATTAAGGTAGCCTGTGACTTCCACAGGATTCTATCGGGCCTCTGATTCGTGTCACATTGGTCTTTGTGGGGTCCATTCCTTCGAGTTCTGTTAAGGCCTTCTTCCACTCGTCTTCTATTCTGGATATCATGAACTAGTTTTCTTTTCACTTCAACTGCTCTGGGTTTGCAGCCAGGAAAGCAAGAAGAAAAAAATGCAATATGGCATTATTTCTTCTTGTTCTTCCTCCTCTGGTTCTGTATTGTCCATGTTCTTTGTAGTTGACCGCTCACGTCCTGCTTGATTTTTTTCCAAGATTGCAGGAGCTATCAGGTTCTCTGTGACGATCATCCTTCTCTGGTACGTTATTCGCTATTCGGTGACCTAAATATCCGGAAATCGTTCCAACCACTTGGTATGTAGTCTCGACCTGAACATTTTCATATTGGTATATATAGCTTGGGTTATTTTGTAGTACGCATGAAGTTTCATGCGATGACGTTTTCTTCCTTCCTGGGTGGTCACTAGTGTAGTTGCACAGAAAGCACTTCCAGTTGGAGCTGGATGATCATGCCCTTCTCTTGTGGTAGCTATACGGGGGGACGCTCCACCTGCTCCACTGTCTTCCTCAGGAAACTGTCTCCGACTTTTCGAGCAGACCCCTCTGCATAAGGCCTGAACGCGAATTACTTTACCAAGCTCCACACTCTATGCAGTATGATTATTATTTCTCTTCGACATCATCCATCTATGGAGGTGGACCTGTTCGGCTTATGTCCAGTGGTAGCGCTAATTCTTGGGAGTGATACCAGATAGCGCCACGATCTGCCTTAGCCGTTACTCCGACCTTGGGGAAGGTAGGTCCGCTGGAGCAACTTTCGCGGTTTTTTTTTTATTTATTTATCATTATTATATTTATTTATTTTTGTTACGGCCGGTGCAGCAAAAGCCTGTGGCTTCCTTGCATTATATGGCTAATACTAATATAACAATCTTAGGCTATCACGACTCCTTCCTTATATTTCAATAGTTTAGTAAACAGGTTTTTACCCAGTGTTGAATCCAGGGTGGTGACCGAGGTGAGTTTCACCACCGGTGGAATAAAATCCCCCCTCCCCCGATGAAAAATAGTAATTTTTATTTTATAAAACACGAATTCAATAAATTTATGTCAAATAAACACAACACAAAAAATCATATCAACTAAGTGTGGTACTTGTTACGTGGTACAGGGCGAAAATAAATCACTAAAATTCAAAAGACACGAAAATTTTAAAATAATTAAATGGGAAATATTCTGGCTGCACAATTTGCAACTATAAGCCACTATTTAAAGTGTTCGCACTTTCGTTTTATGATTTTCAGGTTCCCTTCATTTTCACAGGAATCATCTCTTGATAGTGTTCACACAAAAGGTCTACTTGCAACTAATTCTTTGTTTGTATAACGCAAACAAGATCGAAGGCCGCGATTAGGTTCGCCTGAATTGGTTCTTCACAGATGCTATTGTAATTATAAAGTGTCCCTTGGCTTTCGGGGGTGTCTACAGCAGCCACCTAATTCAATCGTCGGCAGATTCGCTTTATGGTTTTCACATTCCTTTTGTTTTTTTTAAACGCAAGAGTATACTTGTGGCTAATTCTTCCTTTGTAAACAAAACGGTTTGGTCTCAGCATATAAACAATACATTTTATTATATATGCATCTCTACTGTAATATTGCAAGATTGCATGAAGAAAGCTTAGAGGGGCCAAAATGAGTTATCGGAAAAATTAATAAATGAAGTGATTCTTACACATGCAAAGAAGAATAAGATCATTACAATACAGTACTTGCATGTTTGATTATAATTTTTTTTTTTTTTTTGTGCAAATTTTAATCGGCGATTTTCATATTATTAAACTGTGATTATTGTCAGTAATGTGGTTTTTTTGTGAACTGACTATTAGTATTTAGATGTTAAATAATAAATATTTTGTTGTGTTTTCTATTTTGTTTTCTTATATTCTCTTATAACATTCATAAATATGCATAATATTTATATTTATGCATAAATTTATATTAATGCATAAATATACAGATTTGTTTGTAACATATACATATGTTATAAATATTAAATAATGATAAAAAAAATATACTACATGTACCCCTCCCCCCCCGGTGCAAACTCTCTGGATTCAACAACATTTTCGCCAGACGGAAAATTCTTTATTCCCTTCTCTACTTCTAGTTCAAGCAGCAATGCAACACATAACTAATCAATTAATTAAAACAACGTTTGGAATCAAAATTCTACTGTAAATTCTCTACTTTCCAAGACTACATACAACCTTCAACTCTATATGTCATGACTTTAACTTCTACTGATGCAGATTCTTGATGTTAGCCTGGATGTCTAAACTGTATACTTTACTGTGTCCCCCTTCCCTTCCTTTACTCTTTTTTTCTGTTCCCCTCGAGGCAGGATAAGTACCTCCGGTTTGGGCTCCCCTAGGTACGCGATTGCTGGCGCTCAGAGAGTTACCTCCTTCTGCGCACAGAATATTATTTATCATATCCACTTGTTAGAACATACGCGCTTGTGACCTATCTCTTTGGAACGAGGACAGGTATTAAGAAGCAATCTTCCTGGTGATCGCTGCTTCATAGCAGCCAACAGGTCAAAAACAACACATACGCACGCAGCACAAACATAGCACAGCACTCACTGCTGGCTATTTTCCAGTTCTGTATCATTACAATGTACCACAGTGAAGTTGAACCAATGTTCAGGAACCGCCCTACATAATACACAAACCATGTCCTTTCAGTATCAGTCCTCTCTGTGAATTTAAGTCGACAAGATACATGTCTTTTTCCACTCGTTTTGAGGTCTTTATTCAATTCCCACGACGATTGTCGCAAAATTATAGTCTTCAATCGAAGTTGTAGTTCAGCAAATATCAGGTAGAATGAGTAGGGCTTTTTCCCTGTGAGCTATTCCGGGTTTTCAGCGCACAAACATGCATATCTGTCCGTGAACACACACTTCTGCAGCCAAAATAATCGAAACGGCTATAGGCGACAAGCTCCGGTGCCATTAAATAATAATTTGAGTAATTTTAAAAAATGCTTCACAATTTGATTGCCTCCCGCTCTGCTCTCCAGTGACAGCATTGACCAACTTTCCTAAAATGTCGCCTAATATAAACAGCAATTTTTTCTGTATTTTCCAGCCTCAATATGGTATGCACCCGAACTGAGCATTCTACATGCCTTTCCGACAAACCGACTAGTCCACATTTGGTCTTTTTTTGCAACTAATAATTAGCGTATCGTATTGACACTTCCAGTGGCTGCATATCACACAGGCGCCTCCGTAGCCAGGTGGGAAGGAGCAGCAGTGCGTAGCACACGCTTCTTGATTAGACCGGGGTTCGAGCCCGTCACCATCAAATACGGAGGATGCGGAAAGGTCAGGGAATGACCACCGCATATTCCGGAGCAATATGGCCTTAGTTGCTAATACTCCTAAAAATCAAATAACCAACAACAAGCATATCACACTTATTTTCGCTTCCTGCTTGTAGCCTCTTTGATCACTTCCATATATCATTATGATGTAATAATTGCAAATTTTCAAACAGTTCCACTAACTCTTTTAGGGTGGTGTCTGGCACCGTTTTAGTACAAATCTCTAAAATTCTACATGAGTTCTGAAACTTTGAAAATGAGTTAAAGCGGTCTTTGAAAATTTATAGAAGTACAGTATTTCTAGGGCAGTGGATATCTATGGACCGCTTCAAAAATAAAAAAAAAATTGCGGACCCATCTATACATGGTGATTCACTACCAGTGCGACAAACTTGCAGGAGGTGTAGGGGGGGGCACAAAGACGAATCGGAATCACATAGCATTGCAGGGTCCGAAATGGATTCGTCATGCGGTAGAGGACATTGAACGGGAGGTCGCGTGAACAGCGATCCCGCTGGAAGTCAGCATTTGCGAACCGGTTACAGAGGCAGTAGGATCGAGTATTCAAACGTTGAACTGGGCGACATGCACCGTATGGAGCTGCAGACTGTAACGGGCGCGCCGCTCTGCGCTTGAACCAGGAACATTTCCCGCACAGGCGTGCTCCTCATCATACGATTTTCGCACGTGTGCACAGAAGGTTACGTGAGACTGGTTGTTTCACGAGAGGTACCATGAATCGAGAGCGAACGACGAGGACGCCAGATAATGAGGAGAATGTCCTACGTCTTGCAGAAGGCAATCCGAGTACGAGTACTCGAGCGATAGGCCAACGATTGGGTATTTCCCAATCCACTGTATGGAGGATACTGTCAAATGAGTTCCAAACCTCTCCAAATGAGTTCACACCATCCGCAACGCGTCCAATCATTGGAGCCTGCGGATTATCCACTCCGGAGGACTTTTGCTACTTGGTTTCTTCAACAGAAACGGTTCGCAAATGCTGACTTTCAGCGGGATCGCTGTTCACGCGACCTCCCGTTCAACGTCCTCTACCGCATGACGAAGGCATTTCGGACCCTGCAATGCTATGTGATTCCGATTCGTCTTTGTGCCCCCTACACCTCCTACAAGTTTGTCGCACTGGTAGTGAATCACCCTGTATATATATGTGGCTGGCCGACCGCCGTTTCGCGGACCCCAGTTTGGGAAACGCTGGTTTAAGGGGTCGCTTTCATTCTTCGCTTCAGAATTCTGGATCAGATATGATAATGAAATCTTGAAGTATACAGAGCTAAACTATTAATTTCCAGGTTGCGTTTAGTCAGGAGACATTTCCCCAGAGTACTGTATTTGAGCAACACATTTGGAAGCATATTTTTCTTTATATATAAATGAAATTGTGTTTCTAATCTGCCTGGAGACCACAGAACATAGGGCGCCTCCGTAGCCAGGTGGGAAGGAGCAACAGTGCGTAGCACAGGCTTCTTGATTAGATCGGGGTTCGAGCCCGTCACCACCCAATACAGAGGACGCGGAAAGGTCAGGGAATGACCACCGCATTTCCTGGAGCAATATGGCCTTAGTTGCTAATGCTCCTAAAAACCAAGCAACAAACAAACAAACAAAACATAGATACTGCAAATTTCCTGTCAAATTGCCTTTTAAGCAGAGGCGAAATATTCGAAACACAATTTCATTTATATACAGTACAGTATATCGAAAAATCTGCTTCCAAATGTGTTGCTTAAATACAGTATTCGGGGAAAATGTCATCTGACTAAACGCAACCTAGAAAGTTAATAGCTTAGTTCTGTATACTTCAAGATTTCATTATCATATATGATCCAGAATTCTGAATCGAAGAATAAAAGCGACACCGTACACCATGCTAGAGCACTATTCATTAAACCAATTTCAGCTCTCCAAGGAAAGCCAAGAGAAAGGAAAGAAAGAAAAAAGTTCCTCTAACATTATACTACGTTGGATGAACTTCCGGAATACTCTACTTGCTTCTCTTCTACACTCTTCAGCGACAGGATGACATTTCAGATATCCAATGGTTGGATGCACGTGTGTCTTGGATGCTTATCCGTGCCACTCCCTTTTGCCTTCGGAGCAGGCGCATTAGAATAGCTGAACGTTTGTGCAGTAATAAGTCACCAAGGAATACGTGCTGGTAACACTGTTGGATTTTAAGTTTCCGAAAAGTTATGGGGGCTCTCCTAGCTCGCTTTCGCTGGAGGAGATTCTCAACAGCAGCAGGTTAGATATTCTTAATTCAATTGTACTAAGAATGGTTTTTGTTAAGTTTGCGTGTGCAGCGAAAAAGAAAGAAGGAGGGGGAGAATACGATGGGTACGAGCGGAGTGCGTGTGTGTATATGTGTGCGCGCGCGTGTATATGTGTGCGCGCGCGCGTATGAAGAAGCGTGCTATACTTAGTTTATCTCCTTGTTTCTCTAGTTCAATGGATATGCTTGTATAAAATTTATTTAACATTTCTTTCGTCATTAAACAATTTGATTCAAGACCGTTCCGCACTCAGCAATAGGCATAACACTATAGTTTCTAATGCGAGCTATAGATTAATTATTATAGGTAACGATATTTCCAAGGTTTATTTTTTATCGTTGACTTGCGGAAATTCCCATATTGTAAGATGCATATGAGATAATTGCATCTCTTGTAATTATCATCCAAGTGAAAAAAAAAAAAAAAAGATTAAAACTAAGTTCACTGAGCCTTAATAACCCCGTTCGGCGAATGGAGGAAGAAGCGAAAAAATTTGCGCTGCAGTGAGACTTTTTTTTTTTCTTTTTTTTTTTGAAAAATTCAATGTGTGTTGTAGTGCAGGCTTAAATTAGTTTGCTCCTAGTAAACAAAATATGTTGTTAACCAATGTATCTCATTTGGATGAGAACTTCCCCCCCCCCCCCATGATTCTGTATATTACACTGAAACTTCAGGCACATTATGATTCCTAGACATGTTCGACAGACAACTTATGTGATCGAAACCTGCTAATACTGTATATGTCTCGATCACACCAGTTGTCTGTCCATATGTCTAGTTTAAAGTTTCGAGACAACAGGATTCCCATAATGTTTTTTGTACAATGTCATTACGATTCTTATTTAAGAAAAGTTTGCACTAGTGTATATTGACTGCAAGTTGCGAAACAGTATTGCTGATTAAATCGTGAGATGGTACCCTGTTATCTTTCAAAAAGTGAAATGCTAGATCCCCAATTACTTATACCAGTCTTAACACGTGATTCTGATTCATGGTTTATCCTGCCTAACTGGGCAAGCGCAGTAAATTGTAAACTGTTACAAGAATGTGCGACCTTTCCTTAAATAGAAGGAAAGGAAGAAATGGAGGAACGAACACGGTCATTTAACGGCTTTCACGTGCATAATCTTGTGACAAAACGAAATTGGTACTAATCACTTGCAAAAAAATTTTTTGGCTGGTGCAGCATAAGCCTCACGCTTCCTTGCACCACATAGCTAATACTAATAAAAATACAACGGCAGGACAGGAATAATTTACAGAGTATTCCAGCGTGACCTGTGACGTCAATGCAGTCATCACGAAGTGATAGAAATATCCATGCTTATCTCCATCATTTTTAAATTTTCCGATACACAGTCATAAACACCAGCTAAAAATAATGCTAAAAGATAGGAATGCAATAATGTTCAAGGAAAAAATGTCCTCCCTTTTGAGCGTAAGAACACACATAAACAATAACCACAATCATTCAATACAAGAAAGTAATTTTGATACATCAAAATCACTTCTGCCTCACTGTGAGGTATATACAGGGCCGTGCCGAGCCATTTTGATACATGAGGCAAGGATGAAAAATTGCGCCCTACTGTTAATCATGGCAACGTTGGCAATTATTTAATCTTTCTTTTGGCGCCCTTTTTAGCTTTTAATCTGAGGCAAAAGCCTCGTTCGCCTCACCCTCGGCACGGCTCTCGATATATATATCTGTCTGCAAGGACAGAGCTTGGTAGTATATCTCATATATATTCATTTTGGATGCCAGTTATATTTTGTGGTCATAGGCAATGGCAAGTTTAGCCTAACAGGAGGCGAAATTAGGTAAGGAAATAGGATAGAAATAGACACTGCTGCCTATTGGTATAAACTAATAGTCCAGAGTGTGGAAAATATTAATTAGAGGAGAGTGAACAGTATCCGAATGAAGATATATATATATCTGTAAAGTATACATAAGTTTAAAAAGCTAGCGACATCTAATACGAAGAGAAACAAAAAAAATATATAAAAATTCAAGAAATTACAGGTATTGTTACAAATATCTGAAATCGAGTTATACAGCATATAATTTGCATGATATTATTATTCACTGTTTTAGAAAGTAGAAAAAAAATATATTTAACTGAAATAAAAAAGGCAAGAAATTATAAAATTCACTTTTATAGCTAATTTTTTTTTTTTTTTTTTTTTATGTGAACTCCAAACACGAGAGGTATTAGAACCTATAGTACTTGGTACCATGTTTGGGTTAAATGGGTTGAAGTATGGGGGGGGGGGATGCCGGAAACTTTGCTCTAGAGACTAAACATGGGTTTCACCACTTCAAGCCTCCAATAAGCAAAGCAGTGGTATTTCACCGGTTGATGAAAGTCATCTACCACTTGTAAATATATATATATATATAAAAGGAGTTAAAATATTTGAAATACATCTGAATTCATTACTTTCAGATGATAAAACACGGTACTGTAGTGTGTAATTGCATGTATTCTTGGCTAGTTTGCTATTTTGCTAGACGGAAAAACTCAAATTTCTAGGATTAAAAAAAAAAAAAAAAAAAAAACTAACCCTTGATTGAGACCGACTTACTTGATCTCATTATGAAAACGGCACATAAATATACCCGAATGAGTATGATATCAAGAATTTCTTCTTTGGAGATGACTGATTTGTTGGATGACTGCTTTAACCTGGTGTGCATTTATTTGGAGGAAGTTGAGATGCAGTGAACTGAATAACTTATGGTGTGCTGCCATAATCGATTTGGGATTATTGAACTCTGTTTGCTTTGATATAGAATGGACAGTTACAGTCCCAAGTGGAGTGATTGCGGGATATTTACATTAGCTCCTTCAGTTAGCGCAAATGGGGTCAGCAGCTTTGTTTGGGCAGTTGTTAAACTCATGCCTATGTTGGGCGCAGTGCCCATAGGTGGATTCGGCCTGGACACAGGTGTGGGTGGTGCGTCTGAAGTGACAGCTTGACGCACTTAAGAACAGGCACATGTTCTCTATACCGCTGGCATCACCAGTTAATGAAAATTATTTTTTGAAGCCCTAATGGTCTGCTGGGCAGAGTTCTCTCACCCAGTTGACCGAGGAGCCAGATCTGGGTTTGGTTTGATATTTAGATTTGATGTGATCCTCAGAGTTATCTTCTGGGAAAGCAGTTTGGAGGTTACAGGAAATTTCTCTTGCAATCTCTGCTGTTAAGACAGCATTGCTGATATCCAAAATGACACAGCCCTTTTCTCTCGGACTCCTCAGCCGTGAGAAACAAGGTGGAAATAGCTGGGTTATTAATTATATTGTTTCCGTTTTAATGAGTACCCTGACAGGACCGGCACTATCGTCTGTGGCGCCTGAGGAAAAACCTTGTAATGGTGCCTAATTCATATCGTATGTTAACACGCATATACACTGGTGTTCAAAGAAAGTGCATCACTCCTTAAAATTACAATTTTAAGGAGTGGTGCCACCATAGACATAATAATAATGTCACCACGACCATTATTTCACTTGGACTACTTCCACTGTGGAACTTACCCCAAAAAAACTGCCGCACACTTTTCTTGGCGACGAATCAAGCTACCATTCAGAGAGACTACTCATTCTACTGTTTCCTTTCAGCTTTCCATTCCGAACCACAACCATTTCGATTATCTGGCTCTGACTACCTCTTGACCGGACATGACTCGTTTAGAAAGAGGCTATATGACTTTGGAATCTCAGCTACTCCTCGGTGCTCCTGTGGACAGGAGGAGTCCTGGGAGCACCTAGTCTACGAGTGTGACCAATACGAGGACCTCAGATGTCAACTATACATCAAGATTCACTCGCTTCTTCGAAACCAGGAGGACATCGTTCTACAAGAGGAAGAGACCTACAAAGCATTCACACTTTTTTGCGCAAAATCTGTTCACAAGACAATGGACCCTACTCTCCCCTTGAGTGGGGGTATCCCAAAAGTTCACAAATCCATGAATAGGACAATATCAATCACGAGACAACAGCTATCCCTCAATGGCCCAGAGTAATGGAAACACAACTAAGACTCTGACTCAAATTGGTCAAAGACACCACAGAAGACCAGAAGAACCCATCTTGCCCTGTTGGGCAACTGGACTAAAGGACATCCAAGGTTGTCATATGACTCAACATACACTGTTTTTCTCTTGAATGGTGCTTTCTTTCCCCTCCCGTGGGGGGAAGGGGCTTTGCCCCCACTCCTCCCCTTCCCCAAATCTCTTCCCTCTGGTGGAGCACGGGCCTGCTCCATTGCAATCGCGGGACCATCCTCTCTATCGGCCCCTTACTTCCTTTTCTTCCCTTCAGTCTTCACACCCCCTTTACTGTTGACTTTCACAGCGTTTTCAGCCCGACCCATTTAGGCATATAGAAAATATTATTTCAGCGTATAGCCCATCGCAAGCTTCTAAATTATTCTAACAAACGCTAATAACTAACCGCGAGCAGCACTTTTTTTTTTTTTTTTTTTTTTTTTTAGGTTCTAGCCACTGAAATCCCAGGAAAGTAGGTGGCAGGACCTGCCAGAGTACTATATAGGTAATACCCGGCCGGCCTCCTCGTGGCGAAGTATGGTAACGTCGGGTCGCATTAGGGGCTCGGCGACTAACAAGCTGGATGAACAAGGGCACAACATGCTACATACCACATGACCCATATACTTTTAAATCCCTGGCTTTTCCGATACAGAGTACATATGCGGAGATGGTAGAAATCCCAGGAGCCGTTAGACCCAAATATATCTATACGGCTCTGACCAAGCTCTTATGTTCAGAGGGTAGTTAGAGTCCGATAGGGGATAAAGGTACGAATTCTGCAATTATTCGAGTGTGTGTATTCATATCCATCGTGATATATAGTGCTGGAGCTTGGTATACACGATTGCAAAATAGTCTAGTCAAAAAAGCATTTATTGGCAGCACAAAGGTCTGCTCTTCTGAGCCTGACTTGAGTGTACAGAACGGTGTCTACCGATGCCGCGTTGGTACTATTTGGAAGGTTGCCGGCAGACTTACTTGTAGTTCACGCAAGCTTGAAGTATTGGCTTAGAAGAGGCATCTGTGTAGAGATATTGAATATCCGATCGTGCCCACGTGGCTCGTGACCAGTTGACAATGGAATTAGAGAGGATCAATGATGAAGTAATGAGAGAGTGGCAGAGGATTGGGATACACTGAGAAGGGGAGGCAGACATACACTGGTGTTCAAGGAAAGTGCATCACCCCTTAAAATTGTAATTGTCGTCCGAATAACGTAAGTATATGGCAATATTCTTACAGACTATATCATAAGATACAGTCTGTAAGACACGCGTAGGTGTTGACGTAATATTGTATCAGCTGTTACTTTCAGCTATATAAGCACACTCTGCAAAAGTTGCAGTCATTCCTTGCTTGTGTCAGGAAAGTGCTATTGTTGCTTTACATGAGGAAGGATGTTCTTCCCGTCATATTGCTTATAGAGTGTCTTGTAATCAGTCGACAGTAATTCAGAAATCACCCAACTTCTAAATTACAGAAAAGTCTCCAAACGGATAATCACCCTCCGCTTGCTCGTGTCAATTAAAATGATAGCGGGTGAAATCAATACGTCAAGTTTTTGGCAGATGTACAATTGGAGGATCCCCCCCCCTCCCCCGAAACCCTTAAGAGCCTTCCCCTCTCTGCAGTCTGTGGCGTGCAGGCTCAAGATAGGGGATAGATTCCTGCCCATGGAGATGCTCCACAACATCCAGGAGATGGATGTGGACTACAAAAAAGTTCATAGAGGACAAATCGTACAGAAGACGCACCATCAGGGAACAGCTTTCATCTTCAGCCGAGTGACTGCCAGTGTCTTTTCATGTTCTTTCATTTCCCATGTTAATATCAATTTTATATGTAAAATTTGTAATCATACGTTTTATGTCATTTTCCTGTATTAGTTATTTCATGTTAAACCCTAGCATTGTCGCTGTTATGGGTATTATTGCATCAAGCAATCATGTAACCATTCACTGCCTGCAATAAAGATATTATATTATATATATATTTCTTTCCAAACTCAAGAATACTGGTTCTGCTGATATGAAAAAGGAACCGGACGCAAACGAGTCAACACCAAAACAGAACCGCGTTTTGAAGCGCTTATGCCTTAAAAACAGTAAAGCTTTTTCGTCTGAGCTGAAAAGAGAATGGGGAGAACATACAGGAGTGGTAGCAAGTGCAGTAACAGTCAGAAGAAGCCTCTTCAAAAATGGACTTGTAGCCCATCGTCCTAAGAAAAAGTCCCTCCTCATACACACACACACACACACACACACACACACAAAAAAAAAGGCCCAATTAATTTGGTATAAGGACTAAGATGCATTTAGGGCTCAAGCCTCATATAGTATAAGGAGCATGTCAAATGAACCCCCCCCCCCCGAGCAGTGGAAGTCAGTTATTTTCTCGAATGAGAAGAAATCTAACCTGCATTGCTCTATACAGGATAGGAAACAATCGGTTCGCCGTAGACGTGGTGAAGAATGCCATCGAAACTGTATAGTGTCTACAGTGAAATTCCCTACCAGCCAAATGATATGGGGGTGCATTTCGTATCGCGGAGTAGGTCACTTGCAGCTTATAAAAGGTTCCGTAAATGCCAATGATACCTGGCTATATTGGAAGGCAAAATTTTTGCCAACCATTAGAGACCATTTCAACCTGCCAAGTAACTGCATCTTTCAGGACGACTCTGCTCCTTGTCATCGGGCGAAAAGTGTAAGTAGGCACTTCTATAGTTACTTTAGCTTCATTTTTGCATTAGAGGTTCGACATTAATGTGGTTACATATGGCACAGGTGAAAAATGGTTAGCAGAACGGTCTATTACAACTCTTAGCTGGCCAGGAAACAGCCCAGACCTGAATCCTAGAGAGAACTGTTGGCATGTGGAATCTGCAGTTGCCAGAAAGAAACCAAAGACCTCTCGTGATCGTCAGGAAGCCATAATTCGTGTTTGGAACCACGAACTATCAGTTGATTATCTTCAGAAATTGACCTTGTCAATGCCTCGACGGTGTGTTCTTTCATCAGGGCTAGAGACGGTTGAACTAAATATATTAGTTTGCACTTGGTGAATTTGCAATTTGTTTTCCATTTAAAATGATAAACTGAAGCAAATTGAGGGCTTCCGATAACATTTCAGCCATAATTGTCGTATTTACCAAAACTGTTGTATAAAGGTTGCAAATGCTCATTTTGGTTCCAAACATGAATTATGGCTTCCTGAAGTTCACGAAGGGTGTTTGGTTTCTTTCTGGCAACTGCAGATTCCACACGATGCCAACAGTTTTCCATATGATTCAGGTCTGGGATGATTCCTGGCCAGCTAAGAGTTGTAATGGACCGTTCTTTCTACCATTTTTTCACCTGTAACAAATGTAAACACATTACTGTCGAACCTCTAATGCAGAAATGAAACTAAAGTAACTATAGAAGTGCCTACTTACACTTTTCGCCCGATGACAAGGAGCAGAGTCGTCCTGAAAGATGCAGTTACTTGGCAGGTTGAAATGGTCTATAATGGTTGGCAGCAATTTGCCTTCCAATATAGCCAGGTATTCATTGGCATTTACGGAACGTTTTATAAACTGCAGGTGACCTACTCCGCGATACGAAATGCACCCCCATATCATTTGGCTGGTAGGAAATTTCACTGTATACACCATACAGTCTGTATGGTATTTTTCACCACATCTGCGGCGAATCGTTTGTTTCCCATCAGAGCCATACAGATTGAATTTCTTCTCATCCGAGAAAATAACTGACTTCCACTGCTCGGGGGTCCATTTGACTTGCTCCTTATATCAAATTAATCGGGCCTTTTTCTTAGGACGACGAGCTACAAGTCCATTTTTGAAGAGGCGTCTTCTGACTGTTACGCACTTGCTACCAGTCCTGTACGTTCTTCCCATTCTCTTTTCACCTGAGACGAAGAAGCTTTACGGTTTTTAAGGCATAAGCGCTTCAAAACGCGGTCCTGTTTTGGCGTAGACTTGTTTGCGTCCGTTTCCTTTTTTCCTATCAGCAGAACCAGTATTCTTGAGTTTGGAAAGAAATCTACTAACTGTCGACTGATTACCAGACATTCTATAAGCAATATGATGGGAAGAACATCCTTCCTCACGTAAAGCAACAATAGCATTCTTTCTTCGTGGCGTCAACTGCACGTAACTCGCCATCCTGACACAAGCAAGGAATGACTGCAACTCTGCAAGAGTTGCAGTCATTCCTTGGCTTATGGCTTCCTGACGATCACGAAGGGTCTTTGGTTTCTTTCTGGCAACTGCAGATTATCTGTTGTGGGGTTCAAGCCCGTCACTACTAAATACAGAGGATGCGGAAAGGTCAGGGAATGACCACCGCATATTCCCGGAGCAATATGGCCTTAGTTGCTAATGCTCTTAAAAATAACAACAACAACAGATTATCTGTTGGATGTGCAATTCATGCTTATATAGCTGAAAGTAACAGCTGATGCAATATTACGTCAACACCTACGCATGTCAATAAATAAATTTTC
This sequence comes from Mastigoproctus giganteus, assembly GCF_048544385.1. Taxonomy (NCBI): domain Eukaryota; kingdom Metazoa; phylum Arthropoda; class Arachnida; order Uropygi; family Thelyphonidae; genus Mastigoproctus; species Mastigoproctus giganteus. The sequence continues at coordinate 121,220,002 of NC_143580.1, read as the reverse complement.
TGTTTATTATACTCCGGCACGACAACCAAGTCAGTAGAGTTTTATTTAGTAGTCACGGACTTGAACCCCAGTCCACTCAAGGAACGCGCGCTATGCACCCTCGCTCCTGACCACTGGGCTACGTCAGGCCTTACAATCTTATCTGATGCAATCTGTAAGAATATTGCCATACATTTACGTTATTCGGACGACAATCACAATTTTAAGGGGTGATGCACTTTCCTTGAACACCAGTGTCTCTGCCTCCCCCTTCTTAGCGTATCCCACCTCCTCTTCCACTTTCTCATTACTTTATCATTGATCCCCTAATTCCATTGTCAGCTGGTCACGAGCCACCGTCTGGGCTCGATCGGATATTCAATATCTCTACAAAGATGCCTCTTCTAAGCCAATACTTCAAGCTTGCGTGAACTACAAGTAATCCGCCAACAACCTTCCAGATAGTACCAACGCGGCATCGGTAGACACCGTTCTGCACACTCAAGTCACGCTTGAGGAGACCTTTGTGTTGCCAATAAATGCTTTTTTGACTAGACTATTTTGCAATCGTGTATACCAAGCTCCAGCACTATATGTCACGATGGATATGAATACACACACTCGAATAATTGTAGACTTCGTCCCTTTATCCCCTATTGGACTCTACCTGCCCTCCGAAGCTTGACATAGAGTTTGGTCACAGCCAGATAGTGTGCATAGTGTTGGGGAAAAGGCGCCTCCGGTGGTTTCCCACATCTGCGCCATATATACTCTGTGGAGACAAACAGTATCACTGTGAAAGCCAGAAAAAATTTTTTGTGTTGTAAATGAAGTATTATGCTGGGTTCTGTTGGGTGTCCTGGCTTTTGGCCTCAGGGCCCCTGATGGGACCCCACGTTGCCCGCACACACCACTAGGAGGTAGCCAGGCTGCCCATAATTCTCTGGCTAGTCTCCTCCAGGTCACCTGAGCTTCCTGGAAAGAGACCAAGTAAAAAAAAAAAAAAAAATATATATATATATATATATATATAAAATAATAGGGTTCAGGGAGTATAGGATGTACTGGAGAGGGTAAAGGAAAGGAGGTATAGACAGAGCGACGGAGGATGTAAGGGAAGGCATCCTCCACAGGTTGGGTGGGAATTCTCTCACCTAAGCGGAAGTGGAAGAAGAGGCCCCTCGAGAGGGTGGGAAGACAATCACGTATCAAGAGCGACACGGATGAAACAATTTAAGCGACCTGAGTGTCACGTCCAGTAGCTAGAAGTGGTCACAATCTAGGTGAAGATGTTCAGTATATGAGAAAAGGGTGTTGATCAATGTGCATCAGTTCCAGGATGTTGTACCAGTGATCTTCTTCTGGTGAAGAGATCATGGGCGAAGGCAGAGAAAGCGTGGCACTGGTCTTCCTCATTGATCAGAAAATGTTCATTTCCTCGAGGCAAGGCATGTATTTTTGATATGAGCAACGTTCGCAGGTCCTCGTAGAGCGGGCAAACGTAGAATAGGTGATCCCATTCTTCGTTTTCACCACAAAGACAGCGTGGGTCATCCACGATGTTCATAGAGGCAAGTTTGTGATTTATGGATCCATGGCCTTAATCAGGAAAGTGGTATATAACCCTGGGCTGTACCATGCTGGAGCTTTAGGGTAGATCTGGGCTATTTCAGGTAAGAATTTTTTAGTGATGGAACCTTTGGGGGTGGTATTCCATCTGTTTTGCCAGGCGTTAAGAAGGTAGACTGCAAGGCACTTTTTTCTTCTTTGATGGTGTGTGCTGGGTTTGTAGTGAAATCCAGGATGGTGGTAGGGAGTCCCTTTGCGAGCCGGTAGTGCACGCCTTTGCGAATTATCTGCAGGTCTAGAGGGAGAACTCCTGCCAAGACTTGGAGGGCTGGGTTGCTTACTGTGCAGCAGGCACGGGTGATAGTGAGAAGGATATTACGCTGGATGGAGGTGAGCTTCCTTTGGTTACGAACAATGAGTGCACGATGATACCAGACACCTGCACAGTAGGTTATAGTGGGAATAAATACAGCTTTGTATAGCATATGCAGCGAGCGGCGATTTAGGCCCCAGTCAGACCTGCTGATCCTCACTACCATTGCCGTGTAGTTCCTGACTTTGCGATGAAGGTAGTCTATATGCGGGTAAAACGTGAGCTTGGGGTCGAGAATTACCCCAAGATACATCAACTCAGTTGTCAGTTTGATAGTTCTACCAGCAATTTTAATCTGCGGCGGCCTGCTTATTTGAAGGGTTCCTCTGAGTAGAATTGAAGTAGTTTTCTCAGGGGATATATGGAGTTTATGGAGGCTGGCCCATTCTTGTAGCTTTGTAAGGGCTCGTGGTTCGGATGGAAAGGTCAAAGGAAACTGAGTAGAATGAGTAGTCTCTCTGAATGGTAGCTTGAATAGGCGCCAAGAAAAGTGCGCGGCAGTTTTTTTGGGGTAAGTTCTACAGAGGAAGTAGTCCAAGTGAAATAATGGTTGTGGCGACATTATTATTATTATGTCTATGCTGGCACCTAGACTTGCGCTTATTCTCCACGTGATAAACTGAATTTTTGCAAAACAGGCCTGTACGGCAGCGTAAGATATAGATCTTACAAATTAAAACAGAAATTTTGTTTTGCTAAAATAAATCCAGGTAGGGCGATGGAAAGGGATTATTAAGTTAAAGATAGTAAGTATTAAAATTGGATATTTAGTTTTAATGTAAATAAGGTTAAAATTTGAAGAAACACTGGGTTTGGGAAAGTTATGTTGTTGTTATTTGGTTTTTAGGAGCATTAGCAACTAAGGCTATATTGCTCCAAGGTTATAGATGTATGTGGTTAAATAGTGGCTAAATGGAAACAAGTAATTTCGAATAATATAAGAGAGCTAACAGTTACAGCAGGACTAGGTAGAGGGTCCCATTTGTGAACAGGTGTGAAAGGGTTGCAGAGGGCAAGAACAATACTACCGTGAAATGGGATTTACGAAGCGTCTCTTTTGATCTAAGCCACCGTTACGAAGTAAACAGGAAATGAGTGGACGTCCAGTGTTGACATCAAAAGAAAACGGCGTCAGGCTGACTAATATTTTTGGTAAGTTGGCCATATTTAGCAGAGAAGGTGTGAACACGAAAATAAGTGATTTGGAGGTGACTGCAAACATGAAAAGGTCATACTGCCGTGTGGAGAAAAAAAAAAAAAAGAAAGAAAGAAATTTCTAGAGAAGGGTTGGTTTGTGCCCTAGGGAGGCAGCTGGGGTGAGTTGTTTTAGCAAATAGGAAGGAATGAAAAACATCACTGAAAGGATTCGATATGGCGGTCGAGGTGTTCTCATTTGGGGAGACGTTATCTTGGATGGACGTACACAACTTCAGATACTGGAAGGCGGTACTGTAACCGGTGCACGCTACTGTACTGAGGTAATTCTTCGCCATCTGCGTCTATTCCGAGGTGCCATTGGCCCCGAGTTCGTGTTTATGGATGATAACGGCACACCCCATCCCACTGCAGCTGTTGATATGCTTTTGGAAAGTGAGGACAATGTTCGTATGGATTGGTCTGCCCATTTCCCACCCCCCACCGATCTAAATCCCATCGAACACATATGGGAAGCTCTGGGGAGACGCCTCGAGGCACGTCCACACCGGCCAGAAAATATTCACCAGCTGAAGATGGCGCTGACAGAGGAATGGACGATGTTACAGCAAGAACTTATCAACAACATTGTTCTAAGTATAGACAGGAGGTGCAAAGCCTGCACCGACATTAGGGGTGGCCATATCTGCTAATGAGGACCACCTCTTCCCTTTGTTCCATCTTTGGCAGTGATGCATCTGTATCGTGGCAGCCAGTGGTATGTTGCCATTTTTGAATAAAGTCCCTCTGTACCGTTTTGTTTCGGTTGTTGTGTCGGTGTTGTTTCTTCCATCATTTCTGTACCTCACGAGGTCCCTTTGGTATGCTTTTCCCATATCCAGGCCACTCCTATGAGAAGCTACACTGGTCCTTAAATTTTGAATACCAGTGTATCATGCCACACCATATCAAAAGATCCAGTAAAATCTATAAAGATGGCTAACACATACTTATCCTCTGCCTGGTTGGTGAAATCCATAAGATCATTGATGGCATCCTCTGCAGAATGCCCTCTCTTGAAACCATACTGATAAGGCAGGGTCAAACCATTTTTATCGATGACTTGGTTCAGTCTTAAAAATAAAGATCTTTCAAAAATTTTGCCAAGATTGGCCAATAACGAAATTGGTCTATGCCCCTTTGGGTAATTCGATTTTTTACCCGGCTTAACTAACAGCTTAATCAAACCAAATTTCCAGATCACAGGAAAGGTACCTTGAAGTAAGCATTTATTATATATTGAATAAATATATAATAAATATTATATATTTATTTATTATATATTCAAATTTATTGTAATTTAAAGATTCCCTTTGGAAATGTTAATTTTCTTAGAAACGGCTCTCAATTCCTCTAAAGTAAATAAGTCGATATCGACTGACCCAAGGTATGTTACATTAGATTCCCTGATATCTTCTTGCTCTGTTGTCTTCCCCCCCCCCCTCATGAGGGAACAGCTCAGATGTTACTGCCTGCACTGTTGTAATCCAATCAGTTGTTCCCATACCATTAACGATCGCTGTATTCATTATCTCTCCAGGTCTTACTTTATTCATACTTAGTTTATAAATTAATCTCCGAGATCCTCGGAGATTAATTTATAAACTAGTAACTAGACTTCTCCAAGCCCTTTATTTACTAGTAACTAGTTAATTTATAAACTAGTAACTAGACTTCTCCAAGCCCTTAATTTACTCTCATAAATAGCCTTATAATAAATTTTCTTTTTATTCCTATAACATGCATGATAAAATTGAGCCTCATTCAGCCCCCACTGCCTATATCTCTGATATGCCTTCCTACCTAAAAACACTTCTTTCCTTAACCTGGATAATTCCGCATTCCACCAATTAACAACTCGTTTCTTAACTTGTCTTCTTGAGACACAACTGAGGGCTCTAAGCAATGCAGACTGAATGAAAGCAGCATACGCACAAACATTTAAGAAATTCAAATTAACCATATTGTCTCCTGAAAAATCTAAAGCCACTGACTGTGCAAAACTAGGCCAGTTAAACTTCTTATAAGTAAATCTAGATAACTCAAAATTATTAGAATCTACAGTAGTATTTAAATCAACCAAATTAATATGAAAAACCAAAGATCTATGATCACTATTCGTATGGTCTGTTTTCACAAGCCAATGACAAATTCGCCTGGATAACCCCTGAGTTACTAGAGTCAAGTCAATGTTCGACCTGCTATGAACATTGTTAAAAGTATAAGACTATCCTGATATATTAACTACACACCAATTATTCATCAAAATAAATTCCTCCATTAAGCGACCTCTCTGATCAGTCATGCCGCTAAACCATAAATTGACTTTGCATTGGAATCCATGCAATAATTAAATTACTACAACCAGTTAAACTGAAAACTGTTTCCATATAATGAATAGAGTTAACAATTTCCTGACTAGGAGGAAAATAAAGAGATATTAAATTAAAAGACAGCCTAGGAGTACTAATGTCCAGACATGTTAAGTTCTGACTACATAGTCCGGAGAGAACAGTTATCTGCAATAACTTATTAAAGATACAAATGCTATTTTAGGTTTCACATCAACTACACTTATAACTCTGGCATCGGCAGGAAAACTAACAATTTTATGTCCATGTGCAAAGGAACCAAAATACAGCTCCTTGCATACACATAATGTCAATACTATTTTGCACATCCACCATTCTAATTTCATCAGTAACCGCTCGACACTTTGAGCGTTGAGTTGAACCAACTTAAACATACTACCTTCATCATTACAGCCATGGTCGTGGTGACAGTTCAACTTTTATTTTCCTTGTCGTGCGATGGCGGATACGATGGTGGAATCAACAGATCAGTAGTCGCTGATTAAAAATAGGTTCGTATCATAGTGTGGGTTAATGTTGGAGGTGGAAATACAAAGTTTTCTAAAAATTCATTTTACCACTGTGAGTGTGGCAGAGTTCTCAAAATCACATTTGTAAGAGACAAATGAGGGGTCTCGCGAGCAATTTGAGCAATTAGCAACCTTGTTATAGATGCGTTTATTTTAGGGGCTGTCTAGCAGGTAAAGTCGCCCATCAAAGGAAATGATGCCAGGAACACGGTTCAACTTGTTTTTGACTAATTCCAGGATGCTGAGAAAGATGGTGGTATCAGTTTTCTCGTGTACAAATAGCTGAGACCCAGTTTTGCCATAGTGGGTAATGATAATATGTTTGACACTAATGACAATCTTCGAAATATTGATGCTATAGTAAAATCAATAATTGGAACATGTTCTTCGTCCAAAGTTACACTAAAGGGGGCACCATTCTACAGCCAAATGTGGAAGATTTGATCGCGGCAGACTTCCAAAGTTTGCAGGCTGCTCTATTCAATTCCGCGTCAACGGCGGTACGGTGGCCCGACCATTGACAAAAACATTTAGTTAAAAACGAGACAGACCATGCGAAATACCCTCTGGAAATAAAAATGTTTTCTTACCAACGGATTCCACTGAAGGAATTCTTCAGTGGAATCCGTTCCTTCAGTGAAGGAATTCCACTGAAGGAATTCTTCTAGTGAAGACAGAGTTCCTGTCATAAACAGCAATTAATCCACTTAATTAAATCGTAGAGCTAAAACGAACGTGGCTGGTCAGCAAAACGGCGAATATTCAGTGATGAGGCATTCGCGAGCTAGAACAGGTTACGTTTCTTGTTTTCAAGGTTGTCTCTCTTAGTAATTTAACTTAAGATAAAGCAGCCATAAGATAAAGCAGCCAGATTTTTAAGTAGCCAAAGCGGGACATATTATAATTTCTTAATGGATGTCCCGCCAATGCGGGACATCCAGGACACTTTCCTTAAAAATACACTAACGCAATTAACCTCTCAGAACATGGAGAGCCCCCACAGAAAATGTACTAATTGCAAAACTTAAAGATAGTTTTAGTATAAATAAAATTAGAAATTCTAAGTCAAATTAGAAAACCATTTATTCATGTTATTTACATAAAAAATAAGCTAATAGCAATTCAATAAAATGGTACATTTAAACATATATTGCTTATTGGAGGCTTGAAGTGGTGAAACCCATGTTTAGTCTCTAGAGCAAAGTTTCCGGCATCCCCGCCCCCCATACTTCTCCTTCAACCCATGCACGGTACTAAGTACTATAGGTTTTGATACCTTTCGTGTTTGGGGTTTTCATAAAAAAAAAAAATATATATATATATCAATAATTTTGAGCCGAACAGATTTGTTTTGCTAATGTAGAATTATTGCATAAGTCAATGTAAAACTCCTCGAGGGCCCATGTTAAATGTTAACATAAGCATAGCTTTACTGTACCCACTTTGATTGTTGTTTTTTCTGAGGTCCAAAGCTTATTAAGAAAACGCTCTTTCAATTGAAGTGTTTGTTCCTGGCAAACACAACAAGTATTGAACAATTTTGAGGATATTCTGGTAAGCAGGAGCGTAGCTACCGTATAGCAAAAGTAGGCAAAGCCTTGGGGCTCTACGACATCAGAGCCCATAAACAGATACAAGTAGGGGCCGCCCCTACTAGGCCTATAGACAGACGCAACATGTAATGAAAATATTTTTCTCACTGAGCTACTCAACATCTAGAATAAGGAAGGAATTCTTCTTATATCTTATCGCCAAAACATAACAAACCCAGGCGGCGGCAGTCTTTATTTTGCTTTTACAAATGCAACTTTGTATAGTGATCAGACATCCGTTCGGTTACTGTATGTGTATGCGCCATATCATATGGTGTTCGGGATTCCCCAGCTTGACAGGAGGACAGCAGGGATAGGCCCACACCGTATACGAACATTTAGCCATATACGGTGCTCAAAAGTTGTTAGTTGATTAATTTCAATTCAAGTATGTCAATTTTTGTTTTGAACAGAAATTGACATACAAAAATGTATTTGTTTATTATTGCTTTTTGTATTTAAAATATAAAGTTTAAAATTAAATTAATAAAATTTTGGTTAAAAATGGATGAAAAGAAAAAGTAAAAGAGTGGCGCACAAAAAGAACAATGAAGAAAGCAAAAGAACAAGCAGTCAATAAATTACCTAAATTAGATCATTTCTTTACAAAACACAGTAATGAATTATGTCCAGAAGAAGGTAAAGAAAAGACCAGTACTGTATCGGAAACTGCGGAAAAGAATACTGCTGGTGTAAATATATCTGTGGATCATTTAAATCAAGCAGGGTCATCAAACGAAAACAATTCAATAATAATGGATATGCCTTTGTCGGAAATTAATGTTGAACGCACTGCACTGTTTATTCCCTCAAGCGATCTTGGAGAATACTGGACATCAACATTTCCGATGTAACAAAAAGAAACATTGAGTTTATCACCTCAGAGACCTAAAGTACCATTTCCAAGGGTTCCTGAACAATCATACGAATTTGCAGATAAAGGAACAACTAGGTACACAGTGTACTGATGTGGGATTTACTTAAAGATATAATTACCATCAGGGGGAAAGGAAAGGGTTTTTGCTTCCGTAAAGGTGACTACAGTGGTCTCAGACAGTTTTTAAATTCTGTACAGTGGGATCAACTGATGATGTTACCAACAGCAAATTCTAAGTGGGAAGCATTCAAGGAATTAATCGTGGAAGCTACTAAACGTTTCATACCTATTAAGAAACATTGTTCAAGGTTTAGGCCTAAATGGTTGTCAAATGAACTAATGAGACTCGTGACAGAGAAGAAAAATGCATGGGATACATACAAATTACCAGGCGATACAGAAGCCTATGGTAGATTTAAGCTAGTCTGTAATCATGTCACAAAGAAGGTTAGGCAGGCGAAGGCAGATTACGAGAAATCTTTGGCAAAGGATGCTAAGAAAAACAGCAAGGATTTCTTTACTTATATAAACTCTAATATAAGGAAGGGGATTAATCTCATTGATCCACTTGATATCGATGGTTCGACTGTTGATGATCCTGCTCAGATAGTAAACAAACTGAATGAGTATTTTGCATCTACATTCACACATGAGGAGTTATTAAGGTTTGAAAATGCCAAAAGGTTATCAAATTGTAGCAGGGTGCTTAATGATTTTATAATAACTGAGAACAAAGTGGAGCAGAAATTGTTGAAGTTAAACATAAGAAAGGCACCTGGGGTGGATGGGATCTATCCAGTAATATTAAAGGAGGCAGCAAAGGAAGTAAGCAAATCCTTAGCCATAATTATGAGAGCATCCTTGGATTCAGGGAGGGTCCCCCACTGACTGGAGATGTGCAAATGTATCCCCAATTCAAAAAGGGGAATCGAAGGGTGACACGAGTAATTACAGACCAGTGAATTTAACTTCTGTTCCGGATAAAATAATGGAGTCACTGGTTAAAGTTGCATTGCAGGATCATCTAGACAAGACTGCAGCAATAATTCAGACACAGCATGGGTTTGTTAAGGGAAAGTCTTGTCTGACAAATTTGATAGGATATTATGATGTGGTTACAAAGGAACTGGATGCAAAAAATAATTTTGATATCATATACTTGGATTTCGGGAAAGCTTTTGCCACTGTAGCACATGGAAGACTATTGTACAAATTGGAGCAGAATGGTATTAAGGGTAAGTTGCTACAATGGATAAAAAGATGGTTGAGTGGGAGAAGACAGAGGGTGGTAATCAATGGGTGCTGCTCAGGAGCGGATTAAGGTCTGTTGAGGCCCCGGGCACAGAAGAAAATTTTGGACCCCTTAAAAAAAGAGAGAGACAGGGAAATAAAAATACATGTTAACCATATTTTTTAAATAAATAAAAAATATTATGTACTATTAATGTTTTATTTCCAATAAAATTTGAATATAATATATGTATAATATAATTAATAATAGCATAATAATAATCACAAAGTTTTGAACTAATAGTTGAACTAATATGTTCAACTAATTTGTTGGGGTTTTGCGTGGGCCCTTCAGAAGTCGGGGCCCAGGGCGCGCGCCCGGTGCGCCCGCCGTTAAATCCGCCTCTGGTGCTGCTCTTCGTGGACTAATGTTATTAGTGGAGTCCCACAGGGTTCGGTGTTGGGTCCACTGTTTTGTATATTTATCAATGATATTGATGAAGGTATATTAGGTTTAGTGTCAAAGTTTGCAGATAATACAAAGGTTGTCAGGGTTGTTAATGACAGTAATGGCAGTGTGCTACTGTAACAGGATCTAGAAAATTTAGGCAGATGGGCTGAGAAGTGGTATCAGGCGATACAGAAGCCTATGGCAGATATAAGCTAGTCTGTAATCATGTCATAAAGGAGGTTAGGCAAATGCAAAGTACTGCATATGGGTAGAAGTAACCCCAGAGAAACGTACCAACTGTGTGGTACTACACTTATGGTGGTAGAAAATGAAAAAGATCTGGAAGTAATTGTGCAGTCAGATATGAAGTTTTCTGAGCAATGCAGACAGCCTGCCAGGGTCGTGGGGTTTTGTCAATGATATACAGGAATTTTGCTAACAGGGAAAAGGAGGTGATTGTCCCTCTGTATAAGGCAATGGTCAGGCCACGCCTTGAGTACTGCGTACAGGTCTGGATGCATGATTTTAGGAAGGATGTAGATTTGCTTGAGCGTGTACAGAGAAGGGCAACAAGACTGATGAGGGGAATGAGGGGATCTTCTTATCAAGAGAGGCTTAAGTTCTGCAAATTGCACCGGCTGGAGACTAGGCACCTGCGAGGTGATCTGATTGAGGTGTATAAGGCCTTGAATGGGTTGAGCATGCTGAATTCTGATGGGATTCTTCCATTTGTTCGGATTACGAACCTAAGGTAGTATAAATTCAAATTGAGGAAAGACAGATGTAGAAGAGATGTGCGGAAATTTGCCTTTAACCAGCGGGTGGTTAATTCCTGGAACAAACTTCCATCTGTCTTTGTGGAAGTTGATAGGTTAAATAAATTTAAGGAGGAACTGGACAAACATTGTTTTGAGGGAATTGTGTTGTCTTTTTTTTTTTTTTTTTTTGGCTGATGCTGCATAAACTCATACACTTGCTTTCTTGCATCTCATGCCACCATTCTATTTCAACGTATGTTCCAGTTCCCCGTTGTGGCGCACTATGGCGATATTTGCCGATGCGTCTAATAAATCCCTAAACCAACAACAACCTCGTTGTGGCTGTGCTACTTCGGACTACAAGACTGAAAAAAAAAATCAATCTTTTCAGATAAAAACTTAGTGTTTCTCAACATTATATCGAGGCATGTGCTATACATGAATTGTGGCAAATAACGCAACGATTGATAAAGATCTTGAGGAACAAGTAATATAAAGATCCTCATTTTGTAAAAATGGTACTAGAACGGTTATTTCGGATAACGCTTATGTTGGCTAAAAATTCTTTACATCGGGTCATCGGGAAGGATTTTCGGAAGATTACAACGGCAATTTTTTATCGCAAGTCCGTTTACGTTCCTACTATGATGACGTAATGAAACAAATTATTAATAATCTGGTTCAGTAACTTATTTAAGCCCCACTATCCAAAATTAGTTAATAGAATGTTTAGGTATCAAATTAACAAAAGAAAAGTGTTACACTCAAAATTAATTCAGCACCATTCTTTTCACTAATTTTGGATACTACTCAAGATCTCACAAAAAATATCAATTAAGTGTTATTGTACGATGCGTTCACATAATTCGCGAAGAATATGAAAAATCCAAAGATTTTGAAATTTGTGAAACGTTTTTAGGATTCTATGACATGAACGATCATTCGGCAGAAATGATGACAGATAATATAATGAAAATATTACACAACTAAATATTCCCATTGAAAAATGTTATGGTCATGGATATGATGGGGCTAATGCCACGAGTGGGATTTATAATGGTGTACAGTCACGCATTAAAAGGTTCCAATCAAATGCAGAGTACATTCATTGTGCAAGTCACAATTTAAATTTAATTATTAAATGATAGCATAAATTGCTGATATAACGTTTCGTAATTTTTCCACATTCTTCAAATTTTGTATAATTTTTTTGGAAATACAGTAGTACAAAAAGATTATCTTCTTTCTAAATTTACTGGGGAATTTGAAGTTACATTAAAAAACTCAACCCTACTCTCTGGTTTGGTAGATTACAGTCAATAACAGCTGTGAAAGTTCGTTTTGCATATATTATAAAAGCTTTGACAGAAATGAATCTAAATAACTAAAAAAGCAGACCGAGACGAAGCGTGTAGAATAATGAAGCAAATGATGACATTTTATTTTAATTTGTATATTTTTGAATAATGTGATATGCGAAATTAATGACGCTTCAAAAACTCTACAGAAGCATGATATAGACCTCGATGAATGTACTTCTGTATTGGATTAAGTCAGTAAAATTTTACAAAACATTCGAAATTCATACGAACAAATTAAATACGAATCTGAGCAAATTGCCAAGGGTTTGGGGTAGATCCCAAATTTGAAGACAAACGACAACGGATAACTAAATGACAGCACGATTAGCTTCAGATTTTTTGTTTGATAATAGAGATTAGTTTTTGTTTTTTGCTTTTTTTCAATCAGTGCTTTTTACTGTTTTAGACAAAATTATAATACAAATTAAAAATCGTTTTGAAAATATGAAGTTAGTAAAAAAATTATTTTGCAATATTATAACCGAAAAAAAAATAATTAATATGTCAACTGCTGATAGAGTGTGAAAATTTCATAAAAAAGTATTCATCTGTACTCTCTCTCCCCAACTGCCGATTCAATATTGTAATTCAATCACACTTATTAAATCGAGGGCCTACTGTATATTTGATACTGGTTTTGCTGGATATTTGCTGAGCATTAACCCCAGGGGTTCACATCTGGTGAATATGGGCTTGGCACACCCAGGGTCCTGAGCTGGATATCATCATTCTTCTCTTTCTTGGTGTTTCCCTTCCCTTCTCTCTCTCTCTCTCTCTCTCTCTCTCAGGGTAATTCAGAAATTTTTTTTTTGGCTGGTGCAGCATAAGCCTCAGGCTTCCTTGCACTATATAGCTAATAATAATAATGGCATCAGTCTAAACAACACTTGGGCGGCCAGTTGCCGGGTTGACAAGAATGTAAAAATTCTCGGATAAGAATACGGCTAATTGAAAATTGCTCGTTTATTAACGGACTAATTGGGGAAAGAGCTATTGCCGAAAGTATGTTAAATCGAATGTATTTTAAAAACATATATTAATAACGGACTTACAATGCACAGGATGTACATTTACTCAATGTACTAAAACATGTTAAAAATATAAAAATAAATTTACAACAGGAACCAAATCTTATTTTAATTAAACAAGTCAAAAACTATACAATGTAACTAATGGAGTGTTTCCACCACTTTTTTTAATTTTTTTTCTTAAAGCTCACCCAAAGTTTTCAATGTGAACATCAGTTTTTTCATTTAAATCGATTTCAGAGGGGAAAAATACTTTAAAATTCTCAAACTCCATTGAATAAAAAACATACAAAAAAAAAACCCATTAAAAAAGATACATAATATTCAATATTAATATTAACTTAATTGAAAGAAAAATCACAATTTTCAGTCAGAAACAACTTTCATATGGAGGGAGAGGTGTTAATTCCTTGCTGGTAGAGGGTTATTATTATTAGCTATATGGTGCAAGGAAGCCTGAGGCTTATGCTGCACCAGCCAAAAAAAAATTTCTGAGTTACCCAGAGAGAGAGAGAGAGAGAGAGAGAGAGAGAGAGAGAATGAAAATCACCAAGAAGGAGAAGAATGATGATATCCAGCTCAGGACCCTGGGTGTGCCAAGCCCATAGTCACCAGATGTAAGCCCCTGGGGTTCTGGTGAAACAGGCCCAGTTGATGAAGTGGTCTTGAAGAAATCACGAAGCTTCAGTTGCCTTACACTTTAGTGCTGCTTTCTTATTATTGTAGATAGAAACTCTAAAATGTTCACAATAAGGAAGCATATCAAGGTCTGATGATTCAATATAATGTATGATGTCATCCATATGTTGTCTTATAACAGACAATTTAGGATAACGTGCAACTGATTCTTCATCTTTGTCATCATCGTCCTCTTGTTCTCCCCAAAATTTTCCGCAATCTCTACCTCAGAAAAAAATTTCATAGCCTGGATCACCTTCATCATTTTCAAGCCACTGTTCCACATCATTTTCAGCTGCATTTTTGTTGCTTGCCCTCAGAAGAGTGTCCCCGAAATTTAGAAGCCTCAACTCCCTCAAAGTCCATTCCAGGTTCTACATCATACAACAACTTCTTCCAAGCATTGGCCAGGTAGTAATCTTCATATCTTTCCACGCAGCTGCTAAGTTGAAGACAGCAGACCTGATGTTGTATGCATGTAAATTTTGCAGTGTCCTGGTGCCTCTTGTATCTTGTTCTGCATTTCTTCCAAAACAACCATCATCTCTTCCAAAAACTTCTTCTTATACAACCCCTTACATGCAACGATTACACCCTGATCCATTGGCTGTATCAGTGAAGTAGTGTTCGGAGGTAGAAAAAGACATTTAATTCTCCCATCCCTGCTAACTAACCTCTCAGCGTTAGAGTGAGCAGGTGCATTATCTGGCAGAAAAACAGCCTTTATTTCATGAGAAGGAATTTTCAGCACATCTGTCTGATAGCATTGCACATCAGGAATAAAATTGTTAAAGAACCAGTCACAGAAAATATCCATTGTAAACTAGGCATTTTTTGAGTGCGAATATATCTCCGGTAACTGGTTCATTAAATCCTTTAAAGTGCGAGGTTTTTTTTTTTTGTCTTATCAACTACCATCAGCATTTGCACAAAATGAAACTGAAATTCGCTCCTTATTTAGCTTATGACCAGGGGTGCTTGTTTCATGCTTGTAAGCCTGGGTATTTTCAGGAACAGCACGATAAAAAGCCCAGTCTCATTACCATTATAAAGCTATGATAAAATGAGGCACTCATTTTTAATGAGGTCATTTAGATATTTTCTGAAAGTCTCAATTTGTTCTTCATCTGCACTTAAAGATTCACCACATGTTCTTTTATTAACAACGCCGTGGTGCTTTTGAAAACGCCACAGCCATCCATCCATCACTGCCCTCAAATTTTAGGCTCATATGCTTAGCAAGACTTTCAGCAGCTGACTTTAACTGAACACCTCTAACAAAAACACTAATTGAGCACTGCTGAACAAGCCACTTGTACACTGCTTCCTCTGGGTTTTTATCTTCAGCCACTTTCATATGTTTTCTACTACCAACTGTATAAGTAGTCTTGGAACAACCATCTACAATGTATTTTAATGAAAACCCTCAAGTTTTTTTTTATTTTTGTGAATGCCTGAAACTGTTTGCTTTTTGACTATAAATCTCACACATGTGCAATGGTTGCACCACCTTCAAGCTTCTCAATCAATTCAAATTTTTGTGCAACACTCAAGTTAAGACGTTTACTTCTTTATCCCGCGAGACCATAAGATAGACAAATATTACGTATTTATTATAAAATATGTAAAAATCATAATTACGTAAAACGCAAAATCAACCAAAACGTAAATAACAGAATAGGACGAACTACACCAGAAGACTGACAGTGTTGACACACACCACTAATCACTCCCCCTCTATTAACCCCCTCCCTCACCTAGATGACACAATACTCCGAGCCCAACACTGGATGCATGATAAGACAATACTGACTCAATGACCCAACCTTTTAGCATGCTCTATTCGCAAATAAAAAAAATTTAAAAAAATCTAAATTTTTCCTTTAGGACAGAAATTTTTTGTCCGTTAAATCCAAAATCCGTTAAATCGAGAGCCTACTGTAAATCTGTCTGATTTTATTCTAGTGTTGAGGATTTATTTTACATTTTCTGCATGTATGCTTACTCTGATTGTTGTTGGAGGACAATATGTATTTTTTTTTTCACAATACACAAATTTGATGCATAACAGTCTAGCTATGGCCATTGTTGTGGTTTTAGCACCTTTCCCACTAGATTTGGCTTTTTTTTTGTTGTTTATCTAAAACAAAGGACTACAAATGTGTCATTACTTTGCTAACTGGAGACAATTAAATTGCAGATCCTTTGATCTGCATATGATGTTCTGAAACTGAACAGTACTTTGGGAGGAACACTTCCTGTAATTAGTGTTTAACGGTAACCCATGGTATTCAGAGAGCAGAATAAACAATGACTAGGCAGAGTAAAGTGTCTACTTCAGTAGCGCCAAACATGCAGTTTCGTTAAATTTATGTTTTTGAGGTTCATGTGTTATTTTCATAACATTCTACCCTAGTCTATTGCTTTGTTTCTATACTGCCAACAGGACTTTGACACTGGCCATGAATAATACATTTTATAATGCTTTTATATGTATCTGTTCTGTTTTCGTTTGGGGCAGGAAAATAAAATTTGTTGCAAAGTTACTTGAAGAAAACACTGGGGAAATGAGAGTGGGGAACGAAACAAAAAAAATTCAGCTAATCACAGAGATTTTCATTTGCTTTTTTGGCAGAGAAAGAAAGCTCTGCGGCTGCTATCAATCATTCTGTGATTCTACATTTTCAAATGTAGTGATTCTAGAGTTTCAAGTTTCTCAGAGCACGAAAAAAAAATTTACCCATTACCATTACAACCATTCTTTTCTAACTTGTGATAGAAAGGCCGAAGGTGTAAGTAAATTTATTATTCCAGCTATCATTAGTTTACATGATGGACCATTCACAAACGATATCATTTCTCCTCATGAGAAATAGAAAAGACACCACTGTTGCATTGAATGTCATAAATAGTATTTCCTTTTTCTATGAAGAGAAATTCTTTTTCCAATTCCTGGAAAAAATGTTCATTTAGTCAGGAAATAAATGTGACTCATGCGATTAATATTCACAAAAAGAAATGTAATAAATTCTCATATTACAAATGTGAAATGCACTGAGATACCAAGATTGTTTGTTATTTGGTTTTTAGGAGCATTAGCAACTAAGGCCAACTGTGGGACCAACTGATGATGTTACCAACAGCAAATTCAAAATGGGAAGCATTCAAAGAACTTATCTTGGAAGCTACTAGGCTTTACATACCAACTAAGAAATATTGTTCAAGGTTTAGGCCAAAATGGATGTCAGATGAACTAATGAGGCATATGGCAGAGAAGAAAAATGCATGGGATACTTACAAATTAACACACGACACAGAAGCCTATGATAGATACAAGTTGATATGCAACCAAGTTACAAAGGAGGTTAGGCAGGCGAAGGCAGATTACGAGAAATCCTTGGCAAGGGATGCAAAGAAAAACAGCAAAGAGTTCTTTACTTATGTAAACTCTAGAAGGAAGGGGATGAATCAGATTGGTCCACTTGATATTGATGGGTCAAGTGTTGATGATCCTGCTCAGGTAGCTAACAAACTAAATGAATATTTTGCATCGACATTCACACATGAGGAGTTATTCAGCGAGGGGAATGCCAGAGGTGTATTCAACTCTAACAGTAAGCTACAGAATCTTGAAATAACTGGGAGTAAAGTGGAGGAGAAACTGTTGAAGATAAACACAAGAAAGGCACCTGGGGTGGATGGGATCTATCCAATTATATTAAAGGAGGCAGCAAAGGAAGTAAGCAAACCCTTAGCCATAATTATGAGAGCTTCCTTGGACTCAGGGGAGGTACCCATAGACTGGAAATGTGCAAATGTGACCCCAATTCACAAAGGAGGATCAAAGGCTGACACAAGTAATTATAGACCTGTGAGCTTAACTTCTGTTCCAGGAAAATTAATGGAGGCACTGGTTAAAGAAGCACTGCAGGATCATTTAGACAAGACTTCAGTTATAGCTCAGACACAGCATGGTTTTGTTAAGGGGAAGTATTGCCTGACCAACTTGATTGGATACTATGATGCAGTCACAAAAGAACTGGATGCAGGGAATAACTTTGATATTATATACTTGGATCTTAGAAAGGCTTTTGATACTGTTGCACATGGAAGACTGCTACACAAATTGGAGCAGTGTGACATTGGAGGCAAATTGCTGCTATGGATAAAGGGGTGGTTGAGGGGGAGAAGACAGAGAGTGGTAATCAATGAACACTGCTCATCGTGGACTGATGTTATCAGTGGAGTCCCTCAGGGCTCAGTGTTGGGTCCATTATTGTTTTCTGTATTTATAAATGATATTGATGATGGTATATCGTGCTTAATGTCCAAGTTTGCAGACGATACAAAGGTTGGCAGGGTTGTCAAGGACACTACTGACACTATGTTGCTGCAACAGGATCTGGAAAGGTTGAGCAGATGGGCTGAGAGGTGGCAAATGAAGTTTAACATTGACAAATGTAAAGTACTACACATGGGAAACAGCAACCCCAGAGCAACGTATCAACTCTGTGGTACTACACTGACAGTGGTAGAGAATGAAAGGGACTTGGGGGTGGTTGTGCAGGCAGATATGAAGTTCTCTAAGCAGTGCAGACGGGCTGCAAGAGTAGCTCATGGAGTATTGTCAATGATATACAGGAATTTTTCCAGCAGGGATAAGGAGGTGATTATTCCATTGTATAAGGCGATGGTCAGGCCACACCTAGAGTACTGTATACAGGTCTGGAGGCCACATTTCAAGAAGGATGTAGAGCTGCTGGAACGAGTACAGAGAAGGGCAACAAGATTAGTGAATGGAACAAAGGGGTGCTCTTACGAAGAAAGGCTTAAGTTTTGCGAATTACAGTGCCTGGAGACTAGGCACCAGCGAGGTGATCTGATAGAGGTGTATAAAGCCTTGAATGGTTTAAGCATGCTCAATGCTGATGGGATTCTTCCTCTAGCTCAGAAAAATCACCTGAGAGGGCATAAATTCAAATTGAGGAAAGACAGATGTAGGATAGACGTGCGGAAATTTGCCTTTAGCCAGCGGGTGGTTGGTTGGTGGAACAGACTTCCATCCGTTGTGGTGGAGGTTGACAGCCTAAATAAGTTTAAGGCTCAGCTGGACAGGTATTTTGAACGAACAGAGGGGTGAAGTGGAAGTGGGTTTTTTTTTTTTTTTTTGGCTGATGCTGCATAAGCTTGCTTTCTTGCATCAAATGCCTCTACTAATGCTAATGCTAAGGCCATATTGCTCCAGGGATATGTGGTGGTCATTCCCTGACCTTTCCGCATCCTCCATACTTGGTGGTCACAGGCTCGAACCCCAGTCGAATTAAGAAGCGTGTGCTACGCACTACTGCTCCTACCCACCTGGCTACGGAGGCACCCTGAGATATCAAGAGAAAAACATTAAACTCAGTAACGATGTTTTGGTATTTACCTCAGGTAAGAAAACCGAAATATACGGCTAGTGTACTATGTCGACATTGCAAGTTTTTGACTGCGACTGACTATTGTTTAAGAGAAAAAAAAAAATCTTACAAAAATCGAATAATACTATACCTATTCTTAATTTTACATTTTAATATACATTTCTCAGTAGCCATGTTCTTTTATTATCAATAATTAGGTATTTGTTTTATGACTCGCTTCAGCTCTTTATCCCCTACTAGGAAATGCCAACTTTCCAATATATCTAGATTCTTTACTCCACTTTTTCCCCTTATGGAGCTACAAAAATAGCCGAGATTCCCCAAGCTTATACATACTGTCAATTGTTTTGAAGCCCCTGTATTGTTGATGCAACAGCAAAAATGAAAATCCTCTGAAAATGCGATTCACTGAAAATGTGGGACAAGCAGAACATATGGTCAGAATGTGGGAAATTTTATGGGGGCATATTACCTTGTGGGACAAACAGTCAAAATCTGGAACAGTCCTGCCTAATCCAGGATGGTTGGCTGGCTTACCTTAAGATTGTTCTTGGCAAGGGTTGCCACTGTTACTAATTCCAAGAAGAAAGTAGAACACCACCCTGAGCACTCATTCACCAAGTTTCCGAGAAGTGAACAAAAGCATACTGAGCAGCATGGCACAAAACACACTGGTCAGCAACAGTAGTAAAGCAGAAATTAAGATCAAAAATAGCTTACTTTAGGAGCAGCATACAGTATGAAAAGTATGCAAGACATCAAGAACAACGATCCAGTGTCAGGCACAGCATAACTATTTAACATTAAATTTTAAAAAAAATACTTAATATAGCAAATAAACAGGAGCATGTAAAGAGCATAACTTCACACACTAGGCCAGCTAGCGGAACCTCCCCTCAAGTTCAGATACATTGGAACTGTAATTATTTACCAAAACTGTAATTATACACCAAAGGCACAATGAGCCTACAAGGTTTAAATGCCGCACCAGGAATCACACAAGAATTTTCCAAGAAGAAATGCATAATCCAAATTGCATGCAGTACAAGGAACTGTGTGATGACCTTATTGAAATTGTCCAATGTACTCAGACATCCACAGCAAACAAGAGATCTATAATCAGAGCAACGAAGAATAATTGAACACCTTCAAGCAGAATCTCCTTGCATTCATTAAGAGACTTTGACAAAGCAGGTAGAGCACCAAGAGGAAAACAGAAAACTGGACATTTGATGAAACCTAGAGAACCTTCTGCAAGAGCAATGAATATAGGAGGGAGGGCAACATACCCCTTGACCAGAAGACATTTCAGGAGTTCTAGAAGAACCTATGGAGCAACAAAGTTAGCCATAACAGCCATGGATACACCTAAAAAGAAAGAAAATTCAGGAGGAGAAGTACAACAGTCCACCCACAACAGGTGAACTCCAGGAATAGGTAAAATCCACAACTATTGGTACAAAAGTTCGGCACTCGTGGGTAGCACAGTTGGTAGAATCGCCATCCTCCCAACACCAGGTCAAAACACCAGAGTTCGATAACCGGCCATGATATGAGGAATTTTTATGGACCTTTTTTCACAACGTGGCTGAGTTAGTTAGTCTCAGGTAAGAGCAGCATAGTTTCTTCTCCTGGAAATGGATTTTTCTTCCGGCAAAACAGAAAATCTACCTCAGAACACAAGCGATTTAAAAACAGTATACACGGAGCAATATGACCTAATGCTCCTAAAACCCTACAACAACTGCACACAAACACACGGCAGAGCAGTTCAATCAGATAATAAGGCCCTGATGCAATTCTGAGTTTGATTCAATGAATCACCAATCTAAATGCCAAAGGACAAAGACGCCACAAAACAAGTGAAGTACAGGCTGCTCACCTGTCTCTCAACATTATACAAGATCTTGACCACATGCACAGACAAGAACATATCAGACCATATGAAGCCAGAATATCACGGTCAAGCAGAAGGGATTTAAGCAGATGAGCAAAGCATACAAACAACGATTGACCATTGGCACAGCAGTTGTGTAGAAAGCTTACAAGCACAGTAGCCTCTATTGGCCGACATCAACTGCAAAGCCTTCAAGTTCCTCTCCCACTGGTGACTGACAGAGACAATGAAGATCTACAAAGTCAACCCGACACTGACACACTTCATACATGTAACAATGGCAAAATGGAGGACCACCATTAAGGTTGAGAACATCACAACCAGACAGATCACCATTAGAAAAGGAATCTTCTAAGGAGATGGCCTGAGCCCATTGTGATTCATCACACAACCTGCTATCCACTATGCTTAATACCAGCAAGTATGGATATAATTGAAGGGAAGAAGTTAAAGGAAGGAAGAATCTGTACACCCTCTTCCACCTAAATTAAAAGAATGACATTAAACCCTGTGTGGCAACCAAGAATCAACTGCAACAGCTATTCTGGATCATCACAAAATTCCACACTGACATCAGAATGCAATTTGGCTTACACAAAATGTAAGACCCATGGATTGCTTCAGGGAAATAGTTATCGGAAACCTGAGCTGAAGATCAGTAAAGAGATTTAAGCCACGACAGAGGAAGAACCTACAAATACCTGAGGATACTGCAGCTCACCAGTTAGACCACAAGGAGATCAAGATCACCTGACTGAGAAATACTATCAGAAACTGAAGAAATTACTAAAATCATAGCTGAAAGGCAAAACATGGTTGGAGCCATAAACACCTACGCAGTCCTAGTACTAAAGTACTCCTTTAGGATTTACATAGGACCAACACAGAGCTGGAGGAGATTATGAGATCGATAAGGATAATGACCACCACGGGCCGTAAACACCACCCAAAGTCCACCATCGAGAGATGGACTGTAGCCTGGGAAGGAGGGTAGGGTCTGACAGACCTCACTTAAACACAGAAGGTGATTAAGAAACTGGGGTATTACTTCCAGGAAAACAAAGTTCCAATATACCAAGCCATAAGGAAGATAGACAAATGGCACACACTGCTTAACTACAACAAGGGTACACCACTCACAAATATAGAAGAAACAAAGGCAAAAAAATGAGGGAAGAAGGCACTCCATGGCAGACACTACAATGACTTCCACGAAGACTACAGAGATAACGTCTTTGAACGCATGGCTGAGAAATAGAGGTTCTTCCCCAAGACTGAAAGATTCATGCTTTCCATCCGAGACCAGAAAATCAACCCCAGAATAAGAAATACATGCCAAGGATCAGGAAGTGACAGACGACACATGTCGGGTATGCCACCTGGCATAGAAACAATCCAATGCATTAGCATAGGATGCAGGGTGATCACCCAATGGCACGCCACTGAAATTGGAAGGTAGCCATGATAATACATCAG
This sequence comes from Mastigoproctus giganteus, assembly GCF_048544385.1. NCBI lineage: Eukaryota > Metazoa > Arthropoda > Arachnida > Uropygi > Thelyphonidae > Mastigoproctus > Mastigoproctus giganteus. The sequence continues at coordinate 121,197,238 of NC_143580.1, read as the reverse complement.
AAGCTACTGCAAAAATACCATAATATATACACATACACAAAAATGCCAGTTGATCAAAATGTACAGTAAACAATACTTTACACTTTCTTTGATCAACGCCTTTACACGATAACTTTCGTGAAAGTAATGCTCACACGTACCTCAAGAGTTCTTGTTTCTTACCACAACAGATCATATTAGCAAGAAATCCTGAGGGCAGAAATGTTTAAAATGAGTGGAGTCGAATTCACTCAATAAAATGAGTGAATTCGAACTGCTAGTTAAGACAAGTAATGCTGACATATTAGGGTTTATGGAAAAGCGGTGCCACCCACAGTTAGGGCATGATGAGTTTCAGTATAGTATGTACAATGTATTCAGGAAGGAATGGGAGGATAGAAGTGATGATGGGGCCATGCTTCTTATCAAAAGAAGTCTGAGTGCAACGAAAGCTTTCCTGGATTCAGACATTTTGTATGCCAGTACAGCAGGCCCTCATTATAGTGCGGTTCGCTTTACGTTGATTTGCTATAACGCTGTTCTTATATTATAACCCGTATCTGACTATAACGCCGTCACAAATCACTATAAAGCTCTTTTACAGATTGCATTTTTGGAATATTAAACAAAATCGTTTCATTTGATGGAGTCGATAGCTTGAAAATGAACAGCAAAACAGCATTAATACGTTTCCCATGCTGACTTGAGAAATTTTCCCAAGCTCAGTGAAATTTTCTCATACACTAATTTAATTGCAGTACAGTAAATTGTTACGTAGTTCTGAGATCAACATTTTAAAAAATGATCAAGTATATTTCTTGTAATATTTGCATTATATGCATTTATCCGAAGTCTAGTCATCACTCAGTATAGTAGGCACAAAAGGTGATATAGTTGTACACGTTGGCACTAATGATATTACGAGTAGGAGACTGGCAGAATTACTTAGCAAGTACAAGTCACTGTTGAAAAAAAGCCATGAATTAGGGTTGAATTTGAAAGTGTCTGCAATTCTGCCCAGACACGATAGGAGGGAGTATATGATGACAGCCCTGGAAGGATTGTGCAAGGCTCAAGGGGTAGAATTTTTTTCAGCCTGGTCTGTACTTGTTAACAGGAGAGACTGCTTCTACAGGGATGGGATACACTTAAATAGAAAGGGTGCAAGAATATTTGCTGATGCTATCGAGGCAGTGTTAGGTGGGTCGGAAAACTGCTAGCTTGGGGGGATACAAGGACTAATAGATTAACAGTATCCATTGGCAGAGGTGAAAGTGATTCTTGCACTGCTTCTATTGGAATGAGCAGCAGCCTGGAAAACAAGATGCAGGATATTTCAGAGACTACTGGAAGTCATTGCGGTGCAAGTAAACACATGGGTTGTGTTAGGGTAGCTAAGAATAGGAACAGGTGCATGTATACTTGCGTGTACACCAATTCTAGGAGTTTGGTAAATAAATTTGATGAATTTGAGGTATTGCGCAAAGCATCAAAGGCGGATATTGGGATATCAGAGACGTGGTATCACACAGATATAAGGAATGCAGAACTGGAATCTGGGGAGAACGTCTACAGAAAGGATATATAGGATAGGAAAGGAGGAGGGGGCATGCTATTAATTAAGAAACACATAAAATCCAAGGAAGTGAAGCCAGTCGACATCGCCTGGACAGTGCAATGTCGAGTCAGTTTGGTGTGATATAAGCATTGGGAGATCAAAATTGAGAGTAGGAGTGTGCTATATAGACCTAATGACTCTGATGAGTATAATAAGAAACTGTACAGGGAAATAGGGTGGGCCAGTAAATCAGAGAGTCTTAAAATGGGGGATTTTAATTTCCCAGATATTGACTGGAATTTGTGGGTTGGTAACTCACACACTAGCAAGGTTTTGGTGGATTTATTGGATGATTTTTTTCTACATCAGAATGTTCGGGAGGCAAATAGAGGGAGTAATACTCTTGATTTGATTATCAGTAGTGATTTTTCATGCATTAAGAGTCTGCAGATAAAGGAACCACTAGGTGGCAGTGATCACAGTGTGCCGAAGTGGGATTTACTCAAAGAGGTAACTACCATCAGGGGTAAAGGGAAGGGTTATTGCTTTCGTAAAGGCGACTACAATGGTCTGAGACAGTATTTAAATTCTATACAGTGGGACCAACTGATGATGTTACCAACAGCAAATCCGAAATGGGAAGCATTCAAAGAACTTATTTGGAAGCTATAAGGCTTTACATCCCAACTGAGAAATATTGTTTAAGGTTTAGGCCTAAATGGATGTCAGATGAACTAATGAGACCTATGGCAGAGAAGAAAAATGCAGGGGATACATACAAATTAACACGTGACACAGAAGCCTATGATAGATATAAGTTGATCTGTAACCAAGTTACAAAGGAGGTTAGGCAGGCGAAGGCAGATTACGAGAAATCTTCGGCAAGGGATGCAAAGAAAAACAGCAAAGAGTTCTTTACTTATGTAAACTCTAGAAGGAAGGGGATGAATCAGATTGGTCCACTTGATATCGATGGGTCAACTGTTGATGATCCTGCTCAGGTAGCTAACAAAATAAATGAATATTTTGCATCGACATTCACACATGAGGAGTTATTCGGCGAGGGGAATGCCAGAGGTGTATTCAACTCTGGCTAGATAATCTTGTAATAACTGGGAGTAAAGTGGAGGAGAAATTGTTGAAGATAAACACAAGAAAGGCACCTGGGGTGGATGGGATCTATCCAGTTATATTAAAGGAGGTAGCAAAGGAAGTAAGCAAACCTGTAGCCATAATTATGAGAGTTTCCTTGGACTCAGGGGAGGTACCCATAGACTGGAAATGTGCAAATGTGACCCAATTCACAAAGGAGGATCAAAGGCTGACAAGGGCACAAGTAATTATAGACCTGTGAGTTTAACTTCTAACAAATAGATATTTATTTAAAGTATACCCAGTATAAAATAAAATAAAATAAAATATTTCAGTAGCTTTCGGAACTCGTGTCCCTTCGTCAACTGACAAATTTGAATACATTACAAGCAAAGTGTGGCACGTTACTCATTCGTCATTGTTGTAGCACGGACGTGTGCTGCCTTGCGCCAGTGATCATCCATCAATAAAACGGTTGTCTCCAGGATTGGATGTATACGCATGCCTTTCTGGCGATTTAATGCCTTAGGGTTGTTCATTATGTTTAGTGACTCTAGCCATAGGCGGTGGCGAAAGTGTCGCGCGTGGTCCACTATCTCAAAGTCGCGCTTGGGGTCAAGATCGTGGTTGGTAGCCCAAAAATGTTCTGCAAGCGCGGACTGGTCAGTTTCGGCAAGCCGGATTGCTCTGTCGTGTTCCGTGAGGCGATCCTGGAGACGTCTCGATGTCTCACCTACGTAGCAACTGTTACAGGCCCTACAGGTGATACGGTACACTACATTGCTGCGTAAGACAGGTGTGACATTTATTTAAAGTATACTGGGTATACTTTAAATAAATATCTATTTGTTAAACTATGGACCCCAGTACTCCAGGCCCATTTGTCACTAGTTTAACTTCTGTTCCAGGAAAATTAATGGAGGCACTGGTTAAAGAAGCACTGCAGGATCATCTAGACAAGACTTCAGATAGCTCGGACACAGCATGGTTTTGTTAAGGAGAAGTCTTGCCTGACCAATTTGATTGGATACTATGATGCAGTCACGAAAGAACTGGATGCAGGGAATAACTTTGATATTATATACTTGGATCTTAGGAAGGCTTTTGATGCTGTTGCACATGGACTGCTGCACAAATTGGAGCAGTGTGGCATTGGAGGCAAATTGCTGCTTTGGATAAAGGGGTGATTGAGGGGGAGAAGACAGAGAGTGGTAATCAATGGACACTGTTAATCGGGGACTAATGTTATTAGTGGAGTCCCTCAGAGGTCAGTGTTGGGTCCATTATTGTTTTCTGTATTTATAAATAATATTGATGATGGTATATCAAGCTTAATATCCAAGTTTGCAAATGATACATAGGTAGGCAGGGTTGTTAAGGACACTACTGAAGCTATGCTGCTGCAACAGGATCTGGAAAGGTTGAGCAGATAGACTGAGAGGTGGCAAATGAAGTTTAACATTGACAAATGTAAAGTACTACATATGGGAAACAGCAACCCCAGAGCAATGTATCAAGTCTGTGGTGCTACAGTGACAGTGGTAGAGAATGAAAAGGACCTTGGGGGTAATTGTGCAGGCAGATATGAAGTTCTCTGAGCAGTGCAGATGGGCTGCAAGAGTAGCTCATGCTGTTTTATACAGGAATTTTTCTAGCAGGGATAAGGAGGTGATTATTCCCTTGTATAAGGCAATGATCAGGCCACACCTTGAGTACTGTATACAGGTCTGGAGGTCTCATTTCAAAAAGGATGTAGAGCTGCTGGAACGAGTACAGAGAAGGGCAACAAGATTAGTGAATGGAACAAAGGGTTGCTCTTACGAAGAAAGGCTTAAGTTTTGCAAATTACAGTGTCTGGAGACTAGGCACTGGTGCGGTGGTCTAATAGAGGTGTATAAAGCCTTGAATGGTTTGAGCATGCTCACTGCTGATGGGATTCTTCCTCTTGCTCAGGATAATCACCTGAGAGGACATAAACTCAAATTGCGGAAAGAGAGATGTACGATAGATGTGCGGAAATTTGCCTTTAGCCAGCGGGCAGTTGGTTGGTGGAACAGACTTCCATCCCTTGTTGTGGAAGTTGCTAGCCTAAATAAATTTAAGGCTCAGCTGGCCAGGTATTTCGAACAAATGCAGGGGTGAAGTGGAAGGGTTTTTTTTTTTTTTTTTTTGGCTGATGCTGCATAAGCTCGCTTTCTTGCATCATATGCCTCTACTAATGCTAGTATTGGACATCATGCGTAACAGACAGTTTATTCGAACATTATATCATAATTAATGCAACCAACGCAGTTACATTTTTGAAGAGTTAATAATGGCAGATAAGAATGAAAAAGCAACAACATCTGAACACAGTACGAAGACAACAAATGTAAGAAAAAGACTGAATTTGAAAATTAAATTAGATGTTTCGAAGTAAATCGATTCCGGTCAACGAGATGCAGATGTGTGCTATAATTTAGGACTGGCAAGTTTAACTGTAAGAACAATTATAAAAAATAAAGAATTAAATTTAGCAGCAGGAAAGACAGCTGTTCCACTGAAAGCAACTAGGGCTAGACTGGCTATTAGGATTGAAATAGAGAGACTTTAACTAAATTTATTGAAGATAATATCTAGTGGAGAATTCAGTTAAGTTAAATATTATAAAAAAACAGAGAGAGAGATTAGCCTATATGATGATCTGAAGAAAACACCTAAAAAAAAATAAAATATGTGGAACCATTTAAAACTAGTAAGGGCTGGTTGAATAGATTTAAAATTCAGGGAGAAGCTGCAAGTGCAGATCAAGGAGCCAAAACTTTCAAAATAGAACATATTAAAATTATTGAAGAGGGGTATTATGTGTTATATACTTCTCAACAAGTTTTTAACATAGATGAAGTAGGACTTTTTTGGAAATGAATGCCTAAAAGAAGTTTCATATTGAAAGAAGAAGAAAACATGCCAGGTTTCAAAGTGGTGAAAGATCGGTTGACTTTATTGTTGGGTAGTAACGCTGCGGGGGATTTAAAATTAAAACTCCTTTTAGTTTACCTGGAAGAGGGCTAAAGTACAACCCAAAATCGACACATTTTTCATGATTAAATTCATGATTTTAATTGGAATTTTAAGTTTAATTTTGATATGTAAGTAGTTACCACATAATCATATACATGTATAATGCAGAATATTTTATATGTACAAATATTTGAAATTTAAATATTTTGACTGACATTTGTGCATCTTTTCACCTCCATTTATTATTGATTAGGAAATGTCCTATGGCACCGACCACAACTCACAAATACATATGTTACCTTATGGGAATACAGCGCTCGCTTAGCGCGGATTCACTTAGCGCTCCATTTTTCCAGAACAAATTATCAGCGTTAAGTGGGGATCACCTGTATAGAATCTGTATTGTGTGAGATAGTTGGAAGCAAAGATATAATGAGAATGGGAGTAACCTAAAGGCCAGGTGAATGTGAAGATTATAATGAGAGCCTATACATGCAAATGATATGGGCAAGAAACCGTGAATGTCTTATTATGGGTGACTTTAATTCGGCTCCACTTGATTAGAGAAAATGAGAAGGAAACGACATGGGGGGACAAAATTTCAAATCAACTACTTGATAGTCATTTGTATCAATATGTCAGGGAAAGTACTAGGGGGAAAAAATATTCTAGACCTCATCATCACCCATGAACCAGATGACATAATATGGCTGACACTACAGGAACCAGTAGCAGGGAGTAATCACAGAGTTCTGTGGTGAACGATGAAGAGAGTGGTAGCAGTAGGTAAAGGCAAAGGAATGGGTTAATACTTTCAGAAGAGAAAATTACAACGGTTAATGGTGCTATATAGCCTCTATTAACTGTATAGATATCTCACAGAGAGCAAATACAATTGAATTATGGCATACCTGTAAAATATTAGTCACAGAAGCGTTGAATGCATATATACCATTAAAAAATACTCCACAAGGATTCCAAGTTGGATGATAATGAAGTTGCACAAATTAGTTGAGCAAAAAAAAGACAGCATGCAAAAGTTACAGAGCAATAAAAAAAATGGAAGCCTATACCAGCTACGATATTGATCTATAACAGTGCCACAGAAAAGGTTAGGCTAGCAAAGGCAGATTATGAGAAATCAATGGCAAAGAGTGGGGATAAGAAATTCTTTGCATACATAAATGCAAAGAGGAGGATAAATCAGATTGGACCCTTATGTAATGGACGTGGGATAGTATTAGATATCCCAGCTGATGTTGCAGATGAACTCAAGTTACTTTTCATCAATATTTACAGAAGAAAAATTCTGTATGTCAATGAGAAATTATGGGAGTGAAGTTGAAAAATATGTAATTAATGATATTAAAATTTCACATGATTATTTAATGAAAAAACATTCGAGCCTACAGGCAAGTAGTGCTCTAGGAGTTGATGGCATATACCTAATAATTTTAAGGGAAACTAAAAGTGAGTGCTTTGAATGATGAAGGCTAATTATGAGAGCATCACTGGATTCAATAGAGACTCTGTTGGATTGGAAAAGTGCCAATGTAATGCCAATACATAAAGGCAGGTCTACAGTATAGTGGGACATTTACGACTGATCAGTCTAACTTCAGTTTTAGGGAAAATTGTGGAGGCAATGATCAAGGGTGGAATTCAGGTAGAAATTAATCCTGAAGGACACATAGCATGGTTTAGTAAGAGAAAAATCATGTTTAATAAACTTGGGTCACTCATGAGCTGGATTTAGAGAATAATAAAAACATTGTTTTTTTTGGATTTCAGCAAAGCATTTGACTTAGTCCCACATGAGCAGTTACTTTGTAAGCTGGAAAAGGTTGGAATCACAGGGAAAATCCTAGGATAGTAAGATTGCTTCAGGGCAGGAGGCAGAGGATTGTGATAAATGGTTATTCCTCAGATTGGTTTAATGTAAGAAGTGGGGTTCCCCAGGGATCCAGCAGTGGGACCACTGTTGTTTTTGATTTTCTTAAATTACATCGATGAAGGAATAGAGGTTGTAATCTAAATTTGCGGATGATGTAAAGATTGGTAGAGTAGTTAATGATCACCACCAAGCAGAGCTTCTTCAGGTGACCTAGATAGACTTCAGAAATGGTCAGAAAAGTGGCAGCTTTGCTTTAATCCAGCAAAGTGCATCTGGGCAACAGTAACTGCAAAACAACTTATACATTTTGTGAAGCTGAACTAAAGTCAGTAGTGGAAGAAAGGGACTTGGGAGATACGATACAGTATACAGTCGGACATCAAGTTCTCCAAGGATTACAGATAGGTTTCAAGGAAAGCCCATGGTGTCCTATCAATGATTTTTTGAACATTTATTGGATGTCATAATCCCATTATACACTGAAAGGACAGAATTCATGGGATACCTGTTTCCTGGGCAACACGATGCTGTTACCTTGCTCACTAGTGTATGAACCTACCGCTCGACAGATATGTAGGTACACTACATCACTGCATTCATGTATATGGTAATTTGATGTCAGTATAGATAAACATCGTGAGTTAACTGACTTTGAAAAAGGGATGATGGCGGGTGCCCGACGCATGGGTCACTCTATTGCGGAGATGCTCCAGAAATTGCACTGTCCCCATTTGGCAGTATCAAGAGTATCAGGAATATACTATTTCCAGAATAACATCTCATCATGGACAGTGCTGTGGGCAGAGAAAGGTGGTGGATGGATGTGGCCGTCGATGTCTGTTTTGCATTGTTTCAGCCAACCTGAGAGTGACAGTGGCACAAATCACTGCCGACTCCAATGAGGAAGGTGCCAGAAATATTCCCACCAAGACCATGAGGCATCATTAGCTGCAGTAGGTTATGGGAGCTACCGACCCACCAGAGTCTCATTGCTAACACCATGACACAGGACTATGCCTCAATTGGACTCAACGGGTCTCCTGGTCCAATGAGTCCTGTTTCCAGTTATTTCGAGCAGACAGGAGGGTGCGTATGTGGTGGAAACTGCATGAAGATATGCACCCGTCATATTATCAAGGACTGTTCAGGCAAGTGGATGGTCGGTAATGGTTTGGGGTTTATTCACCTGCACACGTTGCGACCTCCGGTATGTCTAGATGCATTTCTGAACTGTCCAAATTACACGTCCATCCTTTCATGACCATCGTGCATCCACAGAGCAATAGAATCTTCCAGCAGGACAATGCACCTCCCCACAGAGCCGTGGTGACTAGAACATTGTTCGAAGAGCATTTCGCAGATTTTACCACCATGGAAGGGCTTCCCTGTTAACTGGACATGAACCCTGTGGAGCATCTTTGGGATGCTGTGGAAAGGTCGATCGTTTAGATCCTCCACCCAGGAATGCAACATAATTATGGACAGTGGCACAGCAAGCAAGGATGGAAAAACCCGTGGAACGCTTTCATGAACTAGTGGACCCAATGCCTCGCCAGGTGTCTGCCCTTATCAGGGCGAAAGGTGGGCCTACCAGATACTAGGTAGGAATTCTATGATTTCTGTCCACTCAGTGTATAAGATTATTTCTAGACCACACCTAAAAAGACAGAGCTTCTTGAAAGGTCCAAAGATGGGTAACTCACCTGGTGAGATTGACAAAAGGGCATCCATATAAGGAAAGACTTTGAGTATGTGGGTTTCACAGTTTGGAATCTAAGCACCATAGGGGTTTTTTTTTTGTTTGTTTTTTGGTTTTTAGGAGCATTAGCAACTAAGGCCATATTGCTCCAGGATATGTGGTGGTCATTCCCAGACCTTTCCGCATCCTCCGTATTTGGTGGTGACGGGCTCGAACCCCGGTCTAATCAAGAAGCGTGTGCTATGCACTGCAGCTCCTTCCCGCCTGGTGATGGAGGCGCCACACCATAGGGGGAGACTTGATTGAGGTGTTTCTAGCTCTGAAAGGAAAAAGTAAGAAATGAATGAGGACAGTTATAAATGATTCTAGAACTCATCATCTATCGTCATTCCGCTATTCCACGGGTCGATTTATGAAGCCTTGCCACCATGCCCTGTCCGTGTACTTCTCTCCGTTGATTTCACTCCAGTTTCCTCCTCTCTTAATGACATCAGTCTTTATCATGTCTTGCCATCTCATTCTGATTCTCCCTTTGTCTTTTGTTCCTTAATTGTAAATCAAACATTCTTCTTAGCAAATGCCTCTCGTTCATCCTCTTGACATGAGCAAACCATTTTAAACAGAACCTTTCAATCCTATTCTGGAGTTTTTTCAACCTGAATTCCCTCCCTAATCACATCATTCCTGATTTTGTCGCATCTTATCTTTCTGGCTATGTTCCTCACAAATCTCATTTCTGCCTCCTGAATTCTGCTTTCACCCTTTTTCCTCATAGTCCAAGTTTCAGATGCATATGTCAGAATTGGTACATAATAGGCCTTCTTACACTTCAGTGGTATGTTCCTGTTCCAGATCAGATCTCTTGTCTGCCTATAGAAATTCCCACCCACTTATATCCTTCTATTTGTTTCTTTGTCTGTCACTCCAGTCTTTGTAATGTTGCTTCCTAGATACTTGAAGTTGTTAACCATTTTTAGCTCTTTCCCTTCCATTGTAATGTATCCGTCAAGCTCACCACTCCTCTTTAGAACCATGATTTCACTCTTCTCCTGATTGAAAACCAGTCCAAATTCATTGGCCATACTAGTCCATATATCAACTTACCATTGCACTTGTTCCCTGCTCTCTTCCCATATGCAGAGGTCATCTGCGAAGAGCATGACTTTCATCTGGTCCTGTTCAAGTTGTTCCACCACTCTATATTGCACATCATTCATGACAGCTATGAATAGTAGTGGTGACAGGATGCCTCCTTGCCTCAAACCTGATGTTATTTTGAAGCACGCCATCAACCCCATCACTCTTCTTACTTTGCTCACTGTATTGGTGCACATATTCTCAATTCTCTCCACAAGATGTTCCTCTATCCCTAAGTTTCTCAAAACCCCCCACACTTTCTCTCTCTTTACGGCATAAAACGCTTTCTTTATATCCAAAAATGCCATCCATAATTCTTTATTGTGTTCATCACTTTTCCATCAGTTGCCTTATGCTTGTTTGTTATTTGGTTTTTAGGAGCATTAGCAACTAAGGCCATATTGCTCTGGGATATGCAGTGGTCATTCCCTGACCTTTCTGCATTCTCTGTATTTGGTGGTGACGGGTTCGAACCCCGGTCTAATCAAGAAGCGTGTGCTACGCACTGCTGCTCCTTCCCACCTGGCTACGGAGGTGCCAATTGTTGCCTCATGCAGAAAATTAGATCCACCATCTATCTGCCAGGCCTAAAGCCATACTGTTCTTCGGCCATCCTATTTTCGATCATTCCTCTTATCTTCTGCTCTAATACTCTCTCATACAGCTTACTCACATGTGATGTCAGTGCAATGCCTTGGGAGCTCACATCTGGTGAGTACAGGCTTGGCACACCTAGGGTCCTGAGCTGGATATCATCATTCTTCTCTTTCTTGGTGATTCCCTTCTACTTTTGACTCTCTCTCTCTCTCTCTCTCTCAGGGTAACTCGGGGAAATTTTTTTTTGCTTTTTGGCTAGTGCAGCATAAGCCTCAGGCTTCCTTGCACCATGTGGCTGGTAATAATAATAAATAATAATATTGGAACACTTTTTCCTGTTCCCCTTCTTGAATTACGGGATGATCAAACCTTCTTTCCAGATTCTAGAACTAGGGGCCATAAACTAAAGTTATGGGGGAGAAATTTAGACTGGATTGCAGGAAGTTTTAATTTATCCAGCGAGTTATAAATTACTGGAATAAGTTACTTATATGGGTGGCAGAGGCCAGTGGCGTATCCAGGTATCATCCTAAGGGGAACGTAACAACCAGGTTTTTGAGTATTTTTTTTTTTTAGAGACTTAGGAACACTTATACCACATAAATAATGTTTGATTGATTACCTTTATTTGAATATTAGGAAAGCATGTGAATAATACATATCAATCACAAAAAATGACAATAATATATTTCCAAACATTTCGCAACATAACACATGGAGCAAACAAGGTTATGAAATATGTAAGAAAATTATAAAAGGATTCATCACAAACGAAAAAGGACAAGTTTTCATCAACACTCTCTTAAACCTATTCTGAACAGTGGTTTGTGTGCAGAAACCATTTACCATATTTGTCGGCTTATAAGAGACACTATTTTTCCTTATAAATACTTTAAAAAATTGTCCTGTATCTTAGAAGTCGAAAGTGATAAAAAAGCATGCGCGTAAAACCAAGAGTTCATGTATAGAAGTTAACAGATAGTTAACTAATATACATTAGCACACTTTTCAGTTAATTACCAGACTGCTGTTGAGTAACAAGTGAATTCCAGTTATACATATAAGCCGTAATCAATGGCAGGTGCATCAAAATTATATTATTGGATTTAAGCTAAAAGTAGTACAATATACTAAAGAACAAAGGGAATAGAACTGCAGAATGAAATTTCGGACAACTGCCTACTGAGAAGATAATTCGCCAATGGAGGAAGCAGGAAGTTTTATTACAAGATGATAAAACAAAGCACAACTTTTATAAAATTCCATCTAAATGGCCAAATCTGGAAGGAAACTTATGTAGTTGGATAATGGAACTTAGAGATGTGGGTATTGCAGTGAGTACTAAAATGATAATAGCAGAAGCACAGAAAAAGGAGGGGCTGATATTGGGATACACGACTTTAAAGAACTGAAGAGTGGTGTCATCGCTTTATGAAAAGAAACTGGTTAAGTTCATGCACAAGAACTAGAATAGCCTATAGAATGCCTGCTGAATATGAACAGAAAATATTAGATTTCCTAAATCTGTCTTTAATACTAGAAAACGAAGCAACTACGAACTTAGCCAAATCGGGAATGTGGACGAAATTCCATTGACTTTTGATGTGCTATCCAAAAAAACCGTAAATCTGAGAGGGCAAAAATCTATAACTACATAAACTCTCGATTTAACGGAGCTCGATATAATGGACCAGAGAAATAATGATACAGCAATATACATGTTAATCTCGACCATATTTTTTTTAGGTTATACAAAACTTCAGTGTTATTATTAATTAAAAATTAATAATAATTACCTATTTCCATTATTGTTTTGATAATTACCTACTCTTATTTTTATAATCAAATTCAGGAAATTGTTTTTTATTCTTTCTGAAAACGTGTTCAAATAGCTGTTTTCCCAGATAAGAGCAGGCGGTGACTTGCGAGCTGAACGCAACTCGAGACACTAAACTGCAGGTATACCGACTCACTTTGTTTTGGTCTTAGTCTGCCTCAACCTATCATACGGGCAGGTTGTACACAGTGTTTCTGTGATTTCTGAATCATGATTAACTTTATTAAATAATTTTGCAATCCTTATAATTTAAAATGGCATCAAGTGATAGAGAAGTTAAAAGAAAACGTGTGAACTTAAATGTTGCACAGAAATCAGAGCTAATTGAGAAATTAGAACAAGGTGTCTCAGTAGCACATGTTTATGAAATTTACACTGTAAAAAAACAGACTGTTTCTGATATCCTTAAATCAAAGACCAAATTGAAACAATTTTATATTGTACAGTTCTGTATATTGCTTTTTTTTTTTTTTTTTACATTAAGAATGAGGCACCTCCGTAGCCAGGTGGACAGGAGCAGCAGTGCGTAGCACATGCTTCTTGATTAGACCGGGGTTCGAGCCCGTGCCCACCAAATACGGAGAATGTGGAAAGGTCAGGGAATGACCACTGCATATCCCCCCGGAGCAATATGGCCTTAGTTGCTAATGCTCCTAAAAACCAAATAACAAACAAACAAACATTAAGAACAATAAAAAATGCCCCCCCCCAGGTTACATTCAATTTAATGGATTTGCGGCATTAATGGACACCCCTTCTTCCCTACTAGTTCATTAAATCAAGAGTTTACTGTATTAAAACCACTGGACATGAAAAGACACACTACACTGCAGTTTTAACTTGTTGTGCTGATGGGACCATACTTCCGCCAATGTTAATTTAAAAAAAAAAAAATTACCAAAAGATAAACTGCCAAATGAAATTCATGCACTTGTACAACCGAAGTGATGCTGTACAAGTGGCATGCAGTAGTCCACCAAGCATCCTGGTGGACTACTCCATAAATATGCACTACTAGTATAGGATCAGATAAGAGCGCATAGGGCTAAAAACATCAAACAACTAGCCGAAATGATGAACACAGAATTGGCGGTAATTATGGTTGGCTTAACTTCCCAGTTACAGCCATTATATGTCAGCATCAATAAGCCATTCAAGAATAACATGCGGGAGCAATGAAATAAATGGACGATAGAGGGTAACCATGATATGGCGCCTATGGGAATGATGAAATGTCCATCAATAGTGCAAGTGTGGGAATGGGCGCTGAAGTCAAGGCATGATGATAAGACCAAAATTGTGGTCAAGTCCTTTAAAAAATGTGGTATAAGTAATGCAGTGAATGGCACTGAAGATCGTTTATTGTATAAGTCACAGTGATACTAGTGAAGAGGATAATGATAATGAGGATCAAGTCAGTAATGTATGTATCTGAAGTTGAATGATACTAAAATAATAAGAGTACTAATTCTATACCTTTCTTTATTGGCTTTTTGGTTTATTTTTACTGAATTTTAAATTTTCTTTGTACAGCAGGCCCCGTTATAACTTGGTTCGCTTTACGCTGATTCGCTGTAACGCTGTTCTTATATTATAACTCGTATCTGACTATAACGTGTCACAGATCACTATAACGTTCTTTTACAGATTGCACTTTTGGCATATTTAACGAAATCGTTTCATTTGATGGAGTCGATAACTTGAAAATGAATAGCATTAAAACGTTTCTCACGCCGACTTCAGAAATTTTCCCACGCTCAGTGAAATTTTCTCGCACGCTAATTTAATTGCTGTACAGTGACTTGTTACGTAGTTCCGAGATCAACATTTTAAAAAATGATCAAGTATATTGCTTGTAATATATCCGAAGTCTAGTCATCACTCAGTACCGTATTAGACATCGTGCGAAACGGACAGTTTACTTGAACATTAGCATTAGCATTAGTAGAGGCATTTGATGCAAGAAAGCAAGCTTATGCAGCATCAGCCAAAAAAAAAAAAAAAAAACTCACTTCCACTTCACCCCTCTGTTCGTTCAAAATACCTGTCCAGCTGAGCCTTAAATTTATTTAGGCTATCAACCTCCACCACAAGGGATGGAAGTCTGTTCCACCAACCAACCACCCGCTGGCTAAAGGCAAATTTCCGCACGTCTATCCTACATCTGTCTTTCCTCAATTTGAATTTATGCCCTCTCAGGTGATTTTTCTGAGCTAGAGGAAGAATCCCATCAGCATTGAGCATGCTTAAACCATTCAAGGCTTTATACACCTCTATCAGATCACCTCGCTGGTGCCTAGTCTCCAGACACTGTAATTTGCAAAACTTAAGCCTTTCTTCGTAAGAGCACCCCTTTGTTCCATTCACAATCTTGTTGCCTTTCTCTGTACTCGTTCCAGCAGCTCTACATCCTTCTTGAAATGAGGCCTCCAGACCTGTATACAGTACTCTAGGTGTGGCCTGACCATTGCCTTATACAATGGAATAATCACCTCCTTATCCCTGCTGGAAATATTCCTGTATATCATTGACAATACTCCATGAGCTACTCTTGCAGCCCGTCTGCACTGCTCAGAGAACTTCATATCTGCCTGCACAACCACCCCCAAGTCCCTTTCATTCTCTACCACTGTCAGTGTAGTACCACAGAGTTGATACGTTGCTCTGGGGTTGCTGTTTACCATGTGTAGTACTTTACATTTGTCAATATTAAACTTCATTTGCCACCTCTCAGCCCATCTGCTCAACCTTTCCAGATCCTGTTGCAGCAGCATAGTGTCAGTAGTTTCCTCGACAACCCTGCCAACCTTTGTATCATCTGCAAACTTGGACATTAAGCTTGATATACCATCATCAATATCATTTATAAATACAGAAAACAATAATCGACCCAAAACTGAGCCCTGGGGGACTCCACTAATAACATTAGTCCACGATGAGCAGTGTCCATTGATTACCACTCTCTGTCTTCTCCCCCTCAACCACCCCTTTATCCATAGCAGCAATTTGCCTCCAATGTCACACTGCTCCAATTTGTGTAGCAGTCTTCCATGTGCAACAGTATCAAAAGCCTTTCTAAGATCCAAGTATATAATATCAAAGTTATTCCCTGCATCCAGTTCTTTTGTGACTGCATCATAGTATCCGATCAAGTTGGTCAGGCAAGACTTCCCCTTAACAAAACCATGCTGTGTCTGAGCTATAACTGAAGTCTTGTCTAAATGATCTTGCAGTGCTTCTTTAACAAGTGCCTCCATTAATTTTCCTGGAACAGAAGTTAAGCTCACAGGTCTATAATTACTTGTGTCAGCCTTTGATCCTCCTTTGTGAATTGGGGTCACATTTGCACATTTCCAGTCTATGGGTTACTCCCCTGAGTCCAAGGAAGCTCTCATAATTATGGCTAAGGGTTTGCTTACTTCCTTTGCTGCCTCCTTTAATATAACTGGATAGATCCCATCCACCCATCTTCAACAGTTTCTCCTCCACTTTACTCCCAGTTATTTCAAGATTCTGTAGCTTACTGCTAGAGTTGAATACACCTCTGGCATTCCCCTTGCTGAATAACTCCTCATGTGTGAATGTCGATACAAAATATTCATTTAGTTTGTTAGCTACCTGAGCAGGATCAACAACAGTTGACCCATCAATATCAAGTGGACCAATCTGATTCATCCCCTTCCTTCTAGAGTTTACATAAGTAAAGACCTCTTTGCTGTTTTTCTTTGCATCCCTTGCCAAGGATTTCTCGTAATCTGCCTTCACCTGCCTAACCTCCTTTGTAACTTGGTTGCATATCAAGTTGTATCTATCATAGGCTTCTGTGTCATGTGCTAATTTGTAAGTATCCCATGCATTTTTCTTCTCTGCCATATGCCTCATTAGTTCATCTGACATCCATTTTGGCCTAAACCTTGAACAATATTTCTTAGTTGGTATGTAAAGCCTAGTAGCTTCCAAGATAAGTTCTTTGAATGCTTCCCATTTTGAATTTGCTGTTGGTAACATCATCAGTTGGTCCCACTGTACAGAATTTAAATACTGTCTCAGTCCATCGTAGTCGCCTTTACGGAAGCAATAACCCTTCCCTTTACCCCTAATGGTAGTTACCTCTTTGAGTAAATCCCACTTCAGCACACTGTGATCACTGCCACCTAGTGGTTCATTTATCTGCAGATTCTTAATGCATGAAGAATCACTGCTGATAATCAAATCAAGAGTAATACTCCCTCTAGTTGCCTCCCGAACATGCTGATGTAGAAAACAATCATCCAATAAATCCACAAAAGCCCTGCTAGTGTGTGAGTAACCAACCCCCAAATTCCAGTCAATATCTGGGAAATTAAAATCTCCCATTATAAGACTCTCTGATTTACTGGCCCACTCTATTTCCCTGTACAGTTCCTTATTATACTCATCAGAGTCATTAGGCCTATAGCACACTCCTACTCTCAATTTTGATCTCCCAATGCTTATGTCACACCAAACTGACTCAACACTGCACTGTCCGGCGATGTCGACCGGCTTCACTTCCTTGGTTTTTATGTGTTTCTTAACTAATAGCATAACCCCTCCCCCCTTCCTATCCTGTCTATCCTTTCTGTAGACGTTGTACTCCCCAAATTGCAGTTCTGCATTCCTTATATCTGTGTGACACCACGTCTCTGATATCCCAACAATATCTGACTTTGATGTTTTGAGCAATACCTCAAATTCATCAAATTTATTTACTAAACTCCTAGCATTGGTGTACACGCAAGTATACCTGCACCTGTTTCTATTCTTAGCTACCCTAACACAACCCATGTGTTTACTTATACCGCAATGGCTCCCAGCAGTCTCTGAAATACCATGCATCTTGTTTTTCAGGCTTCTGCTCATTCTAATAGAAGCAGTGCAAGAATCTCTTTCACCTCTACCAGTGGCTACTGTCAATCTATTGGTCTTTGTCTCCCCCCAAGCTAGCAGTTTTCCGACCCACCTAACACTGCCTCGATAGCATCAGCAAATATTCTTGCACCCTTTCTATTTAAGTGTATCCCTCCTGTTAACAAGTACAGTCCAGGCTGAAAAAAATTCTACCCCTTGAGCCTTGCACAATCTTTCCAGGGCCGAATTGATCGACAAGGCTCTCATCATATACTCCCTCCTATCGTGTCTGGGCAGAATTGCACACACTTTCAAATTCAACCCTAATTCTCGGCTTTTGTTCAACAGTGACCTGTACTTGTTAAGTAATTCTGCCGGTCTCCTACTCTTAATATTATTAGTGCCAACGTGTACAACTATATCACCTTTTGTGCCCTTAAAAGATGATATTCGCTCTACAACGTCATCAACCTTTGCCCCTGGCAGACATACCCTGGTCCTGTTCCACCTATCTTTTTTACAAAGCATGTTCCCCGTTTCCCTGACAATAGAGTTACCAACAACTACTAGTTCCTTCGGGACCAGCGCATTCTGCCTTGGGGGTTGTCTCTGTGTCACGCAATGCCCAAGTGCAAGCTCTGGCGTTGATGTGGGCAGCTGAGAGCTTGATGGGCCCCTCAATTTAGTTTCTTTGAGGGCATCCACCCTGTCCTTCAAGCTCTCATATAGGCCCACAAGAACGCCGAGTTGTTGCCTGATATCGATACACTCCTTGCATCGCGCACACACAAAGACATCTCCCTTGGCAGTATCATGTCCCGTACCCGATGCTCTGCAAACATCAAGCAAACAGTGCATTTTATAAGGCTGTGAGTCAGAGGACAACTGCCTCCCCTCAGTTCTGCTCTGAGCCACAGCACTTCCATTAGCTTGAGCCTTTTGCTTTGCTGTTCTGGTATGAGTCATGATTCTATTAATTTATTAATTAATTATAATTAATTATGTTATGTTATTAATTATGTTAAATATAATTAATTATATTACGTTTGTAATCTAAGTCGTTATATGTATTTATTTAAACGTACAATTTAACTGCTAACGAAGTTCAACTAACGCTATCTAGTACGGTATATAACTATCGTATCACAAAGGCGGGAAAATTACGAACGGTAGCGGAGTTGAAACACGTGGAAACCTTTACCGATACTTTTATGCAATTACAAGGCCGAGTAAAGAATAAATACACCAAATTAATCAGAAAATCACAAAATAATGTTATACTACTAAATTTAAATCAAAAGTTTTAGAAAAACAATAATTTCAAATCAATAAATAAGAAAAATCCACTTAGCGGCTTTGAACACGACCGTCTCTAGTAGCCTCCTCAGCAACCAACGCAGTTACATTTTCGAAGAGTTAATAATGGCCCATAAGAATGAAAAAGCAACAACGTCTGAGCGCAGTACGAAGACTATACATGTAAGAAAAAGACTGAATTTGAAAATTAATTTAGACGTTTTGAAGCGAATCGATTCCGGTCAAAGACAAGCGGATGTGTGCCATTAACCCCGGGGGCTCACATCTGGTGAGTATGGGCTTGGCAAACCCAGGGTCCTGAGCTGGATATCATCATTCTTCTCTTTCTTGGTGATTCCTTTCTACTTCTCTCTCTCTCTCTCTCTCAGGGTAACTCGGGAATTATTTTTTTTTTGACTGGTGCAGCATAAGCCTCAGGCTTCCTTGTACCATGTGGCTAATAATAATAAATAATAAAATAATAATAATAATTTAGGACTTGCAAGTGTAAGAACAATTATATAAAAAAAATAATAATAAATAAAGAATTAATTTTAGCAGCGGGAAAGTTAGCTGTTCCACTGCAAGCAACTACGGCTAGGCTGGCTATTAGGATTGAAATGGAAAGACTTTAACTAATTTTATTGAAAAAAATATCCAATGCAGAATTCAGTTAAGTTAAATATTATAAAAGAGAGAGAGAGAGGGATTAGCCAATATGATGATCTGAAGAAAACTCACCAAAAAAAAAAAAAAAAAAAAAAAAAAAAATGTGGAAACATTTAAAACTAGTAAGGGCTGGTTGAATATATTTAAAATCCAGGGAGAAGCCGCAAGTGCAGATGAAAGAGCCGAAACTTTCAAAAAAGAACTTGCTAAAATTATTGAAGAGGGGTATTATGTGTTATACTTCTCAACAAGTTTTTAACATAGATGAAGCAGGACTTTTGTGGAAACGAATGCCTAAAAGAAGTTTCATATTGAAAGAATAAAAAAACATGCCAGGTTTCAAAGTGGCGAAGGATCGGTTGACTTTATTGTTGGGTGGTAACGCTGCGGGCCATTTAAAATTAATACCCCTTTTAGTTTATTTGGAAGAGGGCCAAAGTTCAACCCAAAATCGACACATTTTTCATGATTAAATTCATCAATTAAATTAAACCAATTTAGATCAATTAAATTCATGATTTTAATTGGAATTTTAAGTTTAATTTTGATACGTAAGTAGTTACCACATAATTATATACGTATGTAACGCAGAATATTTTATATGTACAAATATTTGAATATTAAATATTTTGACCGACATTTGTGCATCTTTTCACTACCGTTTATTATTGATTAGGAAATATCCTATTGCACCGACCGCAACTCACAAATACATGTTACCTTATGGGAATGCGACACTGGATTAGCGCGGATTCACTTAGCGCTCTGTTATTACGGAAGGAACTATCAGCGTTAAGTGGGGGTCACCTGTATTAACAATAAATTTTTTTCAAAAGTTTTTTTTTTTTTCTTAAATTTAACGTTCCAAAATTAGGGCGCGTCTTCCAGTCCGCAGCATTTTATAAGCTGAAAAAGACGGCAGGTTACTGCATCTATGTTTTGGGCAGATTACTCCAGTAATTCTTCCACTGCTTCTATTGGAATGAGCAGCAGCCCGGAAAGCCAGTTACTGGGGATCATGAAACAAGTAAATACATGGGCTGTGTTAGAGTAACTAAGAGTAAGAACAGGTGCATGTATACTTGCATGCACACCAATGCTAGGAGTATAGTAAACAAATCTGATGAATTTGAAGTGCTGGTTGAGACATCCAAGGGAGATATTGTTGGGATATCAGAGAAATGGTGCCACTTAGATATAAGGGATGCAGAATTGGAATCTGGGAAGTACAATGTGTACATAAAGAATAGACAGGATAAGAAGGGAAGAGGGGTTATGCTGTTAGTTAAGAAACACATAAAATCTAAGGAAGTGCATCCAGCTGAAAAAGATGGACAGTGCAATGTTGAGTCAGTTTGGTGAGACATAAGCACTGGGAAAGCAAAAATGAGGGTAGAAGTTTGTTATATGCCTAATGATTCTGATGAGTACAAGTAACAATTATACAGGGAAATAGAGTGGGTCAGTAAATCAGAGTGTCTATAATAGGAGGTTTTAACTTCCCAGATATAGACTGGAACTCGTGGGTTGGTCACTCACACGCTAGCAAGGCTTTTGTGGGTTTATTGGATGATTGTTTTCTATAGCAGCATGTTAGAGAGGCAACAAGAGGGAGTAACATTCTTGATCTGATTATCACCAGTGATTATTCATGCATTAAGAATTTACAGATAAAGGAACCACTAGGTAGCAGTGATCACAGTGTACTGATGTGGGATTTACTTAAAGATGTAACTACCATCAGGGGTAAAGAGAAGGGTTTTTGCTTTCGTAAAGGCAACTACAGTGGTCTCAGAGAATATTTAGGTTCTATACAATGGGACCAACTCATGAAGTTACCAACAGCAAATTCTAAAAGCAAAGCATTCAAGGAAGTAATTTTGGAAGCAACTAGGCTTTTTGTTCCAACTAAGAAATACTGCTCTAGGTTCAGGTCCAAATTATTATGAAAAATCTTTGGCAAAGGATGGAAAGAAAAACAGCAAAGAATTCTTTACTTATATAAACTCCAAAAAAGGAAGAGGATGAATCAGATTCGTCACTTGACATCCATGGTTTGACTGTAGATGATCATTCTCAGATAGCTGCTGAACTAAATGAGTATATTGCATCTACATGCACATGAGGAGTTATTCAAGGAGGAGAGGGACAGATGTTTATCAAACTCTAATAGGGAGTTAAATGGTTTTGTAATAACTGAAAGCAAAGTGGAGGACAAATTGTTGAAGTTAAACATAAGAAAGGCACCTGGTGTGGATGGGATCTATCCAGTTATATTAAAGGAGGCAGCAAAGGAAGTAAACAAACTCTTAGTCATAACTATGAGAGCATCCTGGGACTCAGGGGAAGTCCCCATGGACTGGAGATGTGCAAATGTATCTCAAATTCGCAAATGGGGGATAAAAGGGTGACATAAGTAATTTAACTTATGTCACCCTTTTAATTAATTTCCTAGAACAGAACTCAAAATTACAGACCTGTTATTTTGAATTCTGTTCTAGGAAAAATAATGGAGTCACTGGTTAAAGAAGCATTGCAGGATCACTTGGACAAGACAGCAATAATAATTCAGACACAGCATGGATTTGTCGTGGGGAAGTCTTGTCTGACCAATATGATTGGATACTATGATGTGGTCACAAAAGAACTGGATGCAATAATTAATTTTGATATCATATACTTGAATTTCAGGAAAGCTTTTGATGCTGTTGCACTTCAAAGACTACTGTACCAGTTGGAGCAGTATGGCATTAAGGGCAAGTTGCTACAATGGATAAAAGGATGGTTGAGTTGGAGAAGACAGAGAGTGGTGATCAATGGATACTGCTCCACGTGGACTAATGTTATTAGTGGTGTTCCTCAGAGTTCTGTGCTGGGCCCAGTGTTGTTTTGTATATTTATCAATGATATTGATGAAGGTATATCAAGCTTAATGTCAAATTTTGCAAATGATACAAAGACTGGCAGGGTTGTTAATAACAGTAATGACAGTATTCTGCTGGAACAGGATCTGGAAAAGTTGGGTAGATGGGCTGAGAAGTGACAACTGAAGTTCAACATTGACAAATGCAAGTTACTGCATATGGGTAGCAGTAAATGTACCAACTATGTGGTGTTACACTGAAGGTAGTGGAGTGAAAGAGACTTGTGGGTATTTGTGCAGTCAGATATGAAGTTTTCTGAACAGTGCCAGAGTAGGTCATGGGGTATTATCAATGATATACAGGAATTTTGTAATCAGGGATAAGGAGGTGATTATCCCCTTGTATAAGGTAATGGTCAGGCCACAACTTGAGTACTGTGTACAGGTCTGGAAGCCTCATTTTAGGAAGGATGTAGTTGCTAGAACAAGTACAGAGAAGGGAAACAAGACTGGTGAGGGGAACAGAGGGATGTTCTTATGAAGAAAGCCTTAAGTTCTGCAAATTGCAGCTTCTGGAAACAAGGCACCTGTGAAGTGATCTGATTGAGGTGTATAATGCCTTCAATGGATTGAGAAGGCTCAATATCGATGGGATTCTTCTTCTTGCTCAGATTACAAACCTGATTGGGCATAGATTCAAACTGAAGAAAGACAGTTGTAAAATATATGTGTGGAAATTTGCCTTTAGCCAGCAGGTAGTTGATTGCTGGAACAAACTTTGCAATGTTGTTGAAGTCGATAGGTTAAATAAATTCAAGGCAGAACTAGACAAACATTTGGAAGGGTTTTTTTTTTTTTTTTTTTGGCTGCTGCTGTATAAGCTTGCTTTATTGCATCATGTGCCTCCACTAATGCTAATTCAAATCTTTCTTTCCTAATACTCTGTATTACGAAAGTTAGACTGCAGAATGTCGAATTTCAAAGAAAGGAATTTGAAGATTTCCAAGTGATTGGTATAAATTCATATAATTATATCTTTACCTGATCTGTAAATGCTAGGGAAAAATATTTTCAACAGAAAAAAAAAAATAAAATAAAATAAAAATACTGTCAACCAGAGTAATAAAATTACAACTCATTATGTCAAATAGTAACAAAATGCTAAGAATAGTAAACAAATAAAATAAATCTACAGCAATAAGTAACATACACTGTGCTGCCACTTTAATAGGTATACCTACTTAGTAGTGTGCTGAGCCTCCTTCAGCATTCAAAACAGCCTGAATTCGTCTAGGCATGGATTGAACAAGATGCTGAAAATGTTGTGCAGGAATGGAGTCCCATGCAGACATGAGTATGTCAAGCAGTTCCTTGAGATTCGACAGAGGTGTAGGCCTGCAGAGAACAGCCCTTTCCAGTTCATCCCAAAGATGTTCAATACGATTGAGATTCAGAGACTGAGTGGGCTACTGCAGCAAAGAAAAGTCATTTTCATGTTCCTGGAACCATTCCATAGTGATTCGGGCTTTATTTACCGGCGCATTATCCTGCTGGAAGTAACCATCTGACTGAGGATAAACTGTCAACAATGTTAGCATTAGCATTAGCATTAGCATTAGTAGAGGCATATGATGCAAGAAAGCAAGCTTATTCAGCATCAGCCAAAAAAAAAAAAAAAAAACCACTCCCATTTCACCCCTCCGTTCGTTCGAAATACCTGTCCAGTTGAGCTTTAAATTTGTTTAGGCTATCAACTTCAACAACAAGTGATGGAAGTTGGTTCCACCAACCAACCACCCGCTGGCCAAAGGCAAATTTCCGCACATCTATCCGACATCCGTCCTTCCTCAATTTGAATTTATGCCCTCTGAGGTGATTATTCTGAGCAAGATGAAGAATCCCATTGGCATTGAGCATGCTCAAACCATTCAAAGCCTTATACACCTCTATCAGATCACCTCGCCGGTGCCTAGTCTCCAGACTCTGTAATTTGCAAAACTTAAGCCTTTCTTCGTAAGAGCAACCCTTTGTTCCATTCACTAATCTTGTTGCCCTTCTCTGTACCCGTTACAGCAGCTCTACATCCTTCTTGAAATGAGGCCTCCAGACCTGTATACAGTACTCAAGATGTGGCCTAACCATTGCCTTATACAAGGGAATAATCACCTCCTTATCCCTGCTAGAAAAATTCCTGTATATCATTGACAAGACACCATGAGCTACTCTTGCAGCTTGTCTGCACTGCTCAGAGAACTTCATATCTGCCTGCACAATTACCCCCAGGTCCTTTTCATTCTCCACCACTGTCAGTGTAGTACCGCAGAGTTGATACGTTGCTCTGGGGTTACTGTTTCCCATATGTAGTACTTTACATTTGTCAATGTTAAACTTCATTTGCCACCTCTCAGCCCATCTGTTCAACCTTTCCAGATCCTATTGCAGCAGCATAGCGTCAGTAGTGTCCTTAACAACCCTGCCAACCTTTGTATCATCTGCAAACTTGGACATTAAACTTGATATCCCATCATCAATATCATTCATAAACACCGAAAACAACAACGGACCCACCACTGAACCCTGAGGAACTCCACTAATAACATTAGTCCACATTGAGCAGTGTCCATTGATTACCACTCTCTGTCTTCTGCCACTCAACCATCCCCTTATCCATAGCAGCAATTTGCCTCTAATGCCACACTGTTCCAATTTGTGCAGCAGTCTTCCATGTGCAACAGTATCAAAAGCCTTTCTAAGATCCAAATATATAATATCAAAGTTATTCCCTGCATCCAGTTCTTTTGTGACTACATCACAGTATCCAATCAAATTGGTCAGGCAAGACCTGCCCTTAACAAAACCGTGCTGCGTCTGAGCTATAACTGAATTCTTGTCTAGATGATCCTGCAGTGCTTCTTTAACCAGTGCCTCCATTAATTTACCTGGAACAGAAGTTAAACTAACAGGTCTATAATTACTTGTGTCAGCCTTTGATCCTCCTTTGTGAACTGGGGTTACATTTGCACATCTCCAGTCTATGGGTACCTCCCCTGAGTCCAAGGAAACTCTCATAATTGTGGCTAGGGGTTTTCTTACTTCCTTTGCTGCCTCCTTTAATATAACTGGATAGATCCCATCCACCCCAGGTGCCTTTTTTATGTTTATCCTCAACAATCTCTCCTCCACTTTCCTCTCAGTTATTACAAATCATCCAGCTCACTGCCAATGTTTACTTTACCTACATCATTCTCCTTCCTGAATAACTCCTCATGCGTGAATGTAGATGCAAAATACTCATTTAGATTGTTAGCCACCTGAGCAGGATCCTCAACTGTTGAACCATCAATATCCAGTGGACCAATCTCATTCATCCCTTTCCTTGTCGAGTTTAAATATGTAAAGAACTCTTTTCTGTTTTTCTTTGCATAATTTGCCAAGGATTTTTCGAAGTCTGCCTTTGCCTGCCTAATCTCCTTTGTGACTTGGTTACAGACCAACTTATATCTACCATAGGCTTCCATGTCACTCATTAATTTGTATGTATCCCATGCATTTTTCTTCTCTGCCACATGTCTCATTAGTTCATCTGACAACCATTTAGGCCTAAACCTTGAACAATATTTCTTAGTTGGTATGTAAAGCCTGGTAGCCTCCAAGATTAGTTCCTTGAATGCTTCCCATTTTGAGTTTGCTGTTGGTAACATCATCAGTTGGTCCCACTGTATAAAATTTAAATACTGTCTCAGACCATCATAGTCGCCTTTACGAAAACAAAAACCCTTCCCTTTACCTCTGATGGTAGTTACCTCCTTGAGTAAATCCCACTTCAACACACTGTGATCACTGCCACCTAGTGGTTCATTTATCTGCATCTTAATGCATGAAGAATCACTACTGATAATCAGATCAAGAGTATTGCTCCCTCTTGTTGCCTCACGAACATGCTGATGTAGAAAACAATCATCCAATAAATTCACAAAAGCCTTGCTAGTGTGCGAGTGACCAACCCACAAATTCCAGTCAATATCTGGGAAATTAAAATCCCCCATTATAAGACTCTCTGATTTACTGGCCCACTCTATTTCCCTGTACAATATTTTATTATACTCATCAGAGTCATTAGGCCTATAGCACACTCCTACTCTCAATTTTGATTTCCCTATGCTTATGTCACACCAAACTGACTCGACACTGCCCTGTCCATCGATGTTGACTGGCTTCACTTCCTTGGACTTTATGTGTTTCTTAATTAATAGCATAACCCCTCCTCCCCTCCTGTCCTGTCTATCCTTTCTATACACATTGTATTCCCCAAATTCCAGTTCCGCATTACTTATATCTGTGTGACACCATGTCTCTGATATCCCAACAATATCCGCCTTTGATGTTTTGAGCAATACCTCAAATTCATCAAACTTACTTACCAAACTCCTAGCACTGGTGTACACGCAGGTATACATGCACCTGTTTCTATTTATGTTTAGGTACAATGTAGCATTCAGAAGCAGGAATGGAGTACCATGCAGACATGGGCATCAATGGACCCAATGTGTGCCAAGAAAACATTCCCCACACCATAGCACGGCCCCCACTACTTTGCACACTAGTCGTCAGACATGACGGGGCCATGGATTCATGTTGTTTTTGCCAAATTCTGTGCCTTCCATTAACATGATGCACCAGGAACTTCGATTTGTCAGACCAAGCAACTCTTTTCCAATCCTCGGTAGTCCAGTATTGGTGTTGCTGTGCCCACAGGAGGGGTGCTCTCTTGTTCTTCATTGATAACCAAAGTCCGCGATGTGGCGTTTGGATGTTGCAGCTCATTCGTGACAAAGTTCAACTAGTGGTCCGTTGCGATATTTTGTTCTGCACACCAAGATTGTATTCTGACGTGATGTGCGACATTGTGGCCCGTCTGTTTGCTTGCACAATTCTAGCCATCCTCCTCTGACCTCACTCATCAACAAGCGATTTTCTTTTACAGGAGTGCCATTGAGAGGATCTTTTCAGTTCGTTGCATCATTCTCGATACACACTTGAAACTGTGGTGCGTGAAAAGTTCAAGAGAACTGCCATTTCAGAGAAGCTTTGTCCAGCACATCTGGCATCTACTATAATGCCAGGTTCCAAGTCGGTTAGATCTTTCCTTTTCCCCGTTCTTGCTATGGTTTATACGCTTAACTGATACTAGAAAGGTTGTTCTCCTGCATTTATATCCACAGCTGTAGTCATGTTACTTGAGACGTTGTGGGACAAACCATTTGTTTGCACAGCAGGGGTGTACCTAATAAAGTGGCAGTACAGTGTATATTAGTATCACAAACTATATTATACAACATTTGATGATTGCCGACATCATTAGCATTAGTAGAGGCATATGATGCAAGAAAGCAAGCTTAGGCAGCATTAGCCAAAAAAAAACACTCCCATTTCACCCCTCCGTTCGTTTGAAATACCTGTACAGCTGAGCCTTAAATTTATTTAGGCTATCGACTTCCACAACAAGGGATGGAAGTCTGTTCCACCAACCAACTACCCACTGGCTAAAGTCAAATTTCCACACATCTTTCCTGAATTTGAATTTCTGCCATCTCAGGTGATTATTCTGAGCAAGAGGAGGAATCCCATCAGCATTCAGCATGCTCAAACCATTCAAGGCTTTATACACCTCTGTCAGATCACCTTGCCAGTGCCTAGTCTCCAGACACTGTAATTTGCAAAACTTAAGCCTTTCTTCGTAAGAGCAACCCTTTGTTCCATTCACTAATCTTGTTGCCCTTCTCTGTTCTGATTCCAGCAGCTCTACATCCTTCTTGAAATGAGGCCTCCAGACCTATATTCAGTACTCGAGGTGTGGCCTGACCATTGCCTTATACAAGGGAATAATCACCTCCTTATAGCTGCTAGAAAAATTTCTGTATATCGTTGACAAGACACCATGAGCTATTCTTGCAGCCCGTCTGCACTGCTCAGAGAACTTCATATCTGCCTGCACAATTACCCACAGGTCCTTTTCATTCTGTACCACTGTCAGTGTAGTACCATAGAGTTGATACGTTGCTCTGGGTTACTGTTTCCCATATGTAATATTTTATATTTGTCAATGTTAAACTGCATTTGCCACCTCTCAGCCCATCTGCTCAAACTTTCCAGATCCTGTTTCAGCAGCATAGCGTCAGTTGTGTCCTTAACAACCCTGCCAACCTTTGTATCGTCTGCAAACTTCGACATTAAGCCTGATATACGATCATCAGTATCATTAATAAATATAGAAAACAGCAATGTACCCAACACTGAACCCTGAGGGACTCCACTAATAACATTAATCCACGATGAGCAGTGTCTATTGATTACCACTCTGTCTTCTGCCCCTCAACCATCCCTTTATCCATAGCAGCAATTTCCCTCCAATGCCACACTGCTCCAATTTGTGCAGCAGCCTTCCATGGGCAACAGTATCAAAAGCCTTTCTAAGATCCAAAAATATAATATCAAAGTTATTCCCTGCATCCAGTTCTTTTGTGACTGCTTCATAATATCCAATCAAGTTGGTCCAGCAAGAATTTTCCCTTAACAAAACCATGCTGTGTCTCAGCTATAACTGAAGTCTTGTCTAGATGATCCTGCAGTGCTTCTTTAACCAGTGCCTCCATTAATTTTCCTGGAACAGAAGTTAAACTCACAGGTATATAATTGCTTGAGTTGCCCTTTGATCCTCCTTTGTGAATTGGGGTCACATTTGCAAATCTCCAGTCTATGGGTACCTCCCCTGAGTCCAAAGAAGCTCTCATAATTATGGCTAAGGGTTTGCTTACCTCCTTTGCCGCCTCCTTTAATATAACTGGATAGATCCCATCCACCCCGGGTGCCTTTTTTATGTTTATCCTCAACAATTTCTCCTCCACTTTCCTCTCATTTCTTACAAAATCATCTAGTTCACTGCCAGAGTTTACTTCACCTCTGGCATTCCCCTTCTTGAATAACTCCTCATGTGTAAATGTAGATGTAAATACTCGTTTAGTTTGTTAGCCACCTGAGCAGGATCCTCAACTGTTGAACCATCAATATCCAATGGACCTATCTGATTCATCCTTTACTTCTAGAGTTTACATAGGTAAAGAACTCTTTTCTGTTTTTCTTTGCATCCTTTGCCAAGGGTTTCTCATAATCTGCCTTTGCCTGCCTAATCTCCTTTGT
Organism: Mastigoproctus giganteus; assembly: GCF_048544385.1. Lineage (NCBI taxonomy): Eukaryota > Metazoa > Arthropoda > Arachnida > Uropygi > Thelyphonidae > Mastigoproctus > Mastigoproctus giganteus. The sequence continues at coordinate 121,167,551 of NC_143580.1, read as the reverse complement.
GACTTGGTTACAGAAGGAAGTTTGACATCCTTCCCGATACACCTGGTTCTTCAAAAAACCCCACAACCAGAAGTCGAATGGGGTGAGGTCCAGTGATCAGGGTGGCCAAGATGTCTGGAAACAATGGCTGATGATCCTTTCGTCTGTAAAGTTGTGTCCTTAGCAATCCAAAGATTGCTAAGGACACAACGGTGGATGTGGGGTGGCACACCATCTTGTATGAATATGGTATCCTGAAGGCACCTACATTGTTGCAGCTCTGGTATTGCGAACTTTGCCAACATTTCATAATATCGCTGTCTAGTGACGGAACAGGTGCAGGTTCCAGTTGGTGCTACCTGTTCAAAAAAATATGGCCCAATCAGGAATGTGGTTGTAAATCCACACCAGACTGTCACTTTTCGAGAATGTAATGGGATCTCTTGGTAAACTCAAGGGTTTTCTGTTGCCCAAATGCGACAGTTGTGCCTATTCACTTGTCCATTTAAGCAGAAGTGGGCTTCATCACTCCAAAGGATGTTCCATGGCCATAAGATATACAATGTCATCTGCGACAGAAACTGAAGTGCATATGTGAAACGAATATCTGCATCACCATGATTTAGCTGCTGTGTACCATGTGCATCTTGTACGGATAGTACCGCAACACCTGACACATTACTAGCCTTACAGTGGAATACAGCATGTCCACTTCACGAGAAACAGCTGACACACTTGTGCTACTACACGGAGATTGACTTGATAAATCCACGACAGCCATAGCCACATCTTCAACATGAGAGGAGTCCACTCGTTTTCGACCTCTACCTAGTTGAACACCAAGATGTCCTATCGCTTCAAATTATGCAATCATTTTGCAGACAGCACAGTCATTGGTCCACGCCTTATGTGCCTTCTGACGCCAGAATTCTCTGATAGACGCAGCTGCATTGTTGCTGTTCTGATAGTATAGCTTCACTAATAGTGCCTTTTCCTGCAACATTGTTGACATTTCTGCTGTAGTGCAGGCAAACATCTACTGTATGATTTTGAAGAGACTGCTTTGCTTTTATAGAGTACAGTAGAGCTGAGTAGTGGTGATGTGACAATAACTTACGATTATGCAAATAACGTAAGTTTGCATAATTGTAACTAATTTTTTTTCCCAATAAATGGCGAGCCCATTCTTTATTGTACCTGTTGTCCAAATTTCTCTCCAGTGCGAGGCTTAGAACTTGCTCAAGGGCCCTCTACATAGGGAAACTTCAATTTCAACAACCTTGTAGAATAATGCTCGCTCATGGGATGCATATAAATTATCAGGAACACAGAAGCCTGTGGTAGACATAAGCTAGTCTGTAATAAAGTCAAAAAGAAGGTTAGGCAAGCAAAGCCAGATTACAAGAAATCTTTGGCAAAGGATGCTAAGAAACACAGCAAGAACTTCTTCACTTATATAAACTCTAGAAGGGGATGAATCAGATTGGTCCATATGACATCGATGGTTCAACTGTTGATGATGCTGCTCAGATAGCTGACAAACTGCATGAGTATTTTGCATCTGCATTCACACATGAGTAATTCTTTAGGGAAATGGAGGAAAGAAGCTTATTAAACTCTAACAAGAAGCTTAATGATTTTGTAATAACTGAGAGAAAAGTGGAGGAGAAATTGTTGAAGTTAAGCATTAGAAAAGCACCTGGGGTGGAAGGGATCTATTCAGTTATATTAAAAGAGGTGGCAATGGAAGTAAGCAAGCCCTTAGCCATAATGAGAGAATCCTTGGACTCAGGAGGAAGTCCCCACAGACTGGAAATGTGCCAATGTATCACCAATTTACTAAGGGGGATTAAAGGGTGACGAGAGTAATTATAGACCTGTTAGTTTAACTTCTGTTGTGGGAAAAATAATGGAATCACTGGTTAAAGAAGAATTGCAAGATCATCTAGACAAGACTACAGTAATAATTCAGACACAGCATGGGTTTGTTAAGGGGAAGTCTTGTCTGATCTATTTGATTGGATACTACGATGTGGTTAAAAAGGAACTGGATGCAAAAAATAATTTTGTTATCATATACTTGGATTTCAGGAACGCTTTTGATACAGTTGCACATGGAAGACTACTGTACAAATTGGTGTGCTATGGTATTAAGGGAAAGTTGCTACAATGGATAAAAGGGTCATTGAGTGGGAGAAGACAGCGGTAATCAATGGTTGCTGCTCTTTGTGGGCTAATGTTATTACTGGAGTCCCCCAGGGTTCAATGTTGGGCCCACTGTTGTTTTGTATATTTATCAATGATATTGATGAAGGCTTATCAGGTTTAATGTCCAAATATTGCAGATGATACAAAGGTTTGCAGGGGTTGTAATGACAGAGTGCTACTGCAAAAGAATCTAGAAAAGTTAGAGAGATGGGCTGAGAAGTGGCAACTGAAATTTAACATTGAGAAATGCAAAGTACTGCATATTATGGGTAGAAGTAACCCCAAAGAAACGTACCAACTGTGTGGTACAACACTTAGGGTGGTAGAAAATGAAAAAAAAAAAAAAAACTGTGAGTAATTGTGCAGTCAGATATGAAATTTTCTGAGCAGTGTAGACAGGTTGCCAGAGCAGGTCATGGGTATTGTCAATGATATACAGGAATTTTGCTAGTAGGGAAAAGCAGTTGATTATCCCTTTGTACAAGGGAATGGTCAGGCCATGTCTTGAGTACTGTGTACAGATCTGGAGGCCTCATTTTAGGAAGGATGTAGAGTTGCTTGGGTGAGTCAGAGAAGGGCAACACGATTGGTGAGAGGAATGAAGGGGCCCTCTTACTAAGAAAGGCTTAATTTCTACAAACTACAGCATCTGGAGACTCAGAATCTGCGAGGTGATCTGATTGAGGTGTAGTAGTGGCATGTGATGCAAGAAAGCAAGTTTATGTGCTTATGCAGCATCAGCCAAAAAAAAAAAAAAAACAAAAAATCACACCATTCCCTCCAAATGCCTGTCCAGTTCCTCCTTAAATTTATTCAACCTATCAACTTCCACAACGACAGATGGAAGTTTGTACCAGCAATTAACCATCCGCTGGCTAAAGGCAAATTTCCGCACATCTAATCTACATCTGTCTTTTCTTAATTTGAATTTATGCCCCCTCAGGCTCGCAATCCGAACAAGTGGAAGGATCCCATCAGAATTCAGCGTGCTCAACCCATTCAAGGCCTTATACACCTCAATCAGATCACCGCGCAGGTGCCTAGTCTCCAGCCACTGCAATTTGCAGAACTTAAGCCTCTCTTGGTAAGAGGATCCCTTCATTCCCCTCACCAATCCTGTTGCCCTTCTCTGTACACGCTCAAGTAAATCTACATCCTTCCTAAAATGAGGCCTCCAGACCTGTACTCAGTACTCAAGGCGTGGCCTGACCATTGCCTTATACAGAGGGACAATCACCTCCTTCTCCCTGCTAGCAAAATTCCTATATATAATTGACAAAACCCCATGACCTGCCCTGGCAGCCTGTCTGCATTGTTCAGAAAACTTCATATCTGACTGCACAATTACTCCCAGGTCTTTTTCATTTTCTACCACCTTAAGTATAGTACCACACAGTTGGTACGTTTCTCTGGGGTTACTTCTACCCATATGCAGTACTTTGTATTTGTCAAAGTTAAACTTCAGTTGCCACTTCTTAGCCCATCTGCCCAAATTATCTAGATCCTGTTGCAGTAGCATACTGTCATTAACAACCCTGCCTACCTTTGTATCATCTGCAAACTTCGACATTAAGCCTGATATACCTTCATCAATATCATTGATAAATATACAAAACAACAGTGGACCTAACACCGAACCCTGTGGGACTCCACTAATAACATTAGTCCAAGAAGAGCAGCACCCATTGATTACCACCTTCTGTCTTCTCCCACTTAACCATCCTTTTATCCATTGTAGCAACTTACCCTTAATACCATTCTGCTCCAATTTGTACAATAGCCTTCCATGCACAACAGTGTCAAGAGCTTTCCTGAAATCCAAATATATGATATCAAAATTATTTTTTGCATCCAGTTCCTTTGTAACCACATCATAATATCTTATCAAATTTGTCAGACAAGACTTTCCCTTAACAAACCCATGCTGTGTCTGAATTATTGCTGCAGTCTTGTCTAGATGATCCTGCAATGCATCTTTAACCAGTGACTCCATTATTTTACCTGGAACAGAAGTTAAACTAACTGGTCTGTAATTACTTGTGTCACCCTTCAAGCCCCCTTCGTACCTGGTAAGGCATGGACGCTACAAGATTTCTAAATGTGTCTTGTGGTATCTGGTACCAACAAGTAACCAGCAGATCCTTTATCTCCTGTAAGGTCTGTGGTTGAGACACCGCAGATCGGAGTTGCTGTTCCAACACAAACCACAGATGCTCGATGGGATTGATGTCTAGGGGGAGGGGGATTTGGAGGCCCAGGGCAATACCTGGAAATCTTCCTCATGCTCCGCGAACCAGTCTCGAGCACCTGGGCAGTGTAGCATGGCGCATTATACTGCTGAAAGACTGCACTGCCAGAAGGGAAGTCTGTTGCCATGAAAGGGTGTACCTGGTCATCAATTATGTTTAGGTAGAGGGTAGATGTCAGTGCCCGGCACATGGATGACTGGTCCCAGGGTATCCCAGCAGAACACTGCCCAAAGCACGACACCAATGCCACCAGCTTGTTTTCGTCCCACGGTGCATCCAGGCCTCACCACTTCCCCAGGTAAACGATGCACACGCACCCAGCCATCCACATGGTGCAACAGGAAACGTGATTCATTGGACCAGACGACCTTCTTCCAATCACTCAAAGTCCAGTTTCAATGCTCGCGTGCCAATTTTAGGCACTGTCTCACCGGTGAACTGTGGTTTGGATGGGCACTTGGAGCAGCCTGCAGCTACGTAGCCCCATTTCAGCAGGTTCGATGTACTGTGTGTTGTGACACATTACTCCCGTCACAAGCATTCAAATTAACTGCTAGTTGCAACACAGTGGCTCTTCTGTTGCCACATACCATCCGGGAGAGCCTTCGCTCACCTCGAGCATCGATGAGTCGTAGTCATCCAACACCTCGCCAGCAGTTTCTGGGTTTTTCCTCCTTGGACCACTTTTGGTAGGTACTAACCACAGCTGACTGTGAGCACCACACCAGCCGCGCCATTTGGATATGCTCTGACCTGCTGCTGAGTCACAAATCTCCTCTGTACAAACCTTTGCATTGGTCGTGATGGTACGCAGTCCCACGAGAAGTTAGCTAGAACGGATGAAAATATTCTTATTTTGAGAGCTGAAGAAAATAGTGAGTTGAAGACAAGTATGGAAGTCAAAAACTTTGTGACCAAAACACTCAAATCAGTGTTTAAAAATGTCAAAATAAAATCTTTACAGTTAGCAAGAAACCAAGCAGTTGTTTTAGACACGGCTTCTAAGACCAACCTTGTCAATATAACCACATCTAATTCTTTTGTTAATGTTGGGGTTAGTTCTGGGGCTCCTAAGAAGGAAAATCCTTCAATTCTAATATACAACATTCCAAAGGAATTGACTAAAGAGGACATAACTGAAGATTTATATTATAAGAACTTAGTCGATTATGATTTTACAGACGATGAAGTTAGGAACAACGTTCAATTTCATTTCCCTACAAAATCCAGATCTCCATCTAACATTCATTGGGTTATAAGCTTTTCCCCAAAGATTCTTAAGTGTATTTCAGCTATGAGTAGAATTTTCCTAGCCTATGGTTGTTATAAGTTCAGAAGATTCACCATACTAACAAAGTGTTATTTGTGTCTGGGCTTTGGCCACACGACTCAACGTTGTACACACGAGTCTCCTACACGCGGTCTTTGTTCTAGGAATGGACATGTGTTTGCTGAATGTCAGTTTAAGGAAGAACAGGCATGTTGCGTTAATTGTAAATGTCACAAAAGACAATATCATCATTTTGTTAGAGATCCTACTTGCCCTGAGTAAATTAGAGCTCTAGAACAGGCACGATTATGGGTAAATTATGAATAGTTCCTTTTCATATTCTGACAGTCATGAGCAGAATGTAAATTCTGGAATAATTAAAAAGCTAAAAATTATGCAAATAAATGGTCAAAGATCTAAAACAGTTGCAAGCGAAATTAGAATTTCTGCAAAGCAAAATTCAGTTGATATAATTTCAATACAAAAGCCCTATATTGGTAAATTGTGCTCGGACCAGTTATCTATAATCCCTGGTTTTGCTGTTACTGTCAGAGTGGTACGACCCGTATCTTTAAACCCTAAAACTGGTGTATAGTTATTTTGAATGATGATCTGGATGTAACAGTAATACATGGACTTTGTAATAGTTGTGTCACGTGTGTATCTATTACCTACTTTTCTTTAACTTTTTGTTTTCTATATATTGTCCTCCTACTGGAGATATTAATGATACTTTAAATTTTTCAGATTTAGCTCTTACTATGATTGGTTCTAAGAATATTTTGATTACTTCAGATGTAAATGCAAAGTCCAGCTTATGGTTTAGCAGTGCAGTAGATTTGCGTGGGCAACTAATGGAGGATTTTATTATTAGCCACAATCTGTTAGTTATTATTATTATTTCTGCTCTTATATTATTTCTCCCTGACACACTTGCTACCAAGTACACTTATTATTATATTATTATTAGCCATATAGTGCAAGGAAGCCTGAGGCTTATGTTGCAGCAGCCAAAAAAAAAAAAATTCCAAGTTATACTGAGAGAGAGAGAGAGAGAGAGAGAGAGAAAGAAGAATGATGATATCCAGCTCAGGACCCTGGGTGCACCAAGCCCATACTCACCAGATAATAAACCTCATCTGCTTACCACATATTCCTGTCATTCTGGCAAAACTAATATTGATATTACTGTTGTGAATTCTGCTTTTGGTGCTTATATTCAAAATCGGGACATAATTTCCCATTGGACTGTTAGTGATCATTGTGTATTGCTCTTTAATGTAACACAGGTATTATCATGTGATTCTGTTTCTGTGCTCACTCCACAATTGATAAGATTTTCCATAATGCATATCAACTGGGTCTCATTTGATGCTTCCATAGTTATGGATTACCCAAATAATTCTGTTCAATCTTTTGATGAATTATCTATCACTTCACTTGCTGAGATGATTCATAAATTATCATTAAGGCTGCTTATAAATCAACCCTAAAAAAGAATATTAATTAAACGTACATGTGCTTGGGGATCCAACGAGTTATCCTCTTTGCATAAGTGCATTATTGGCCAACAGTTGATGTTGATATGTTTTATAGGCAGTATATTAACTTGAAAAATAGTTATGCTAAAGCTATAGCAACTTGAAAAAGATTAAAATGGATAAATTTTATTCAAACGTCTGGTAATGATAACCCATGGGGAGTTTTATATAAAATTACTAGAAACAAAATACACTCTACTGATATTTTTGGTACAGTCCTCAGCGGTTATGAAGAAACGATAGATTGGAATAATACGGTGAACCTAATTCTACATAATTTGTTTCCTGTTGATGATTTGACAGTTGATTCTGATAGACATTCTAAATTTCGAAATGACAATTTACAGTACAGTTCTGATTCTTTAGATCGGCCATTCCTTCCAATAGAGCTGAGTACAGTTGCTAAGAAGATAAACATTGAGAAGTGTACTGGTATGGATTTGGTTGAGAATGTATTTATCACCCCAGGTGCTCACATCTGGTGAGTATGGGCTTGGCACACCCAGGGTCCTGAGCTGGATATCATCATCATTCTTCTCTTTCTTGGCGATTCCTTTCTACTTCTGACTGTCTCTCTCAGAGTAATTCAGGAATTTTTTTTTTTGGCTGGTGCAGCATAAGCCTCAGGCTTCCTTGCACCATGTGGCTATTAATAATAATAATAATAATAATAATAATAATAATAACAAGATTTATTAAATTTTGCATCCATTTGGAAAAACCTTTCCATCCATTTGGAAAACAGTCATGCTTAAGCTAATCTGTAAGCCTAATAAACCTATAATGGAACCTAGATCATATAGACCGATAGTGTTGCTATCTAATTTAGGAAAACTATTGGAAAAACTTATGGCTTTACGTTTACTGAAACTTTTACAAACATATAATTTACTTTCTCCTAATCAATTCGGATTTTGAGTTGGCAGGTTATGCGAGGATGCACTGGGGAATTCGTTTCCCATATCAATAATTCGGTGTCTAAATATATACTTGCAATTTTTATTGATTTCGAGGGCACTTTCGATTCCCTTTGATGGGAAAGTGCCCTCGAAAGTTTTCTTTTGGTGCATTGTCCTCCATATCTGTATAGTCTTTTTAGGAGTTATTTTTCTGGTAGATCATTTGTAGTGAAATCTAAACACATGCAGATATTTCGGGAAGTTTCAAGAGGATGTCCTCAGGGGTAAATTTTAGGCCCTGATATTTGGAATATGGTACTGCAGAATTGGATCTCAAAAGATTTTGATCATACTAAAATAATTGCTTACGCGGATGACCTTCCCTTGTTGGTAAGTAGAAATTCTCGTCTCGCCTTAGAAAACTGCGAATTCAGTTCTTTCTGATCTGCTAGCATGGGCTGAGGCAAATAAATTAACGATTAGTTCTCATAAGACCAAGATGATGGTGTCCGGCTCTAAGCTGGACATTAGGCAACCACCTCTAATTAAAATTAACAATAAACAGATCTTTAACAATAAGGAGTAATGACTGACGATAAGTTAAATTTTCAATTACATATACAGCATATAGCTGCTAAAGTTAAGTTCACTTGTGCAATGGCTCAGATATCACAGACTGATTGGGGGTTATCCAGGAAAACCATGATGCTATACTATAAGGCGGTATTCATCCCTATAGTCACATATGCTTCTGGAGCATGGTTTTGTAGAGTGAATACTGTCAAGTTCAAAACTAAACTAATTTCTATTCAGAGGACTATGCTTTTGATTATGTTGAGAGTTTGTAGAACAGTATCAACATCAGCATTACAGGTTCTTGTGGGAACCATGCCTCTCGATTTGATGTTGGCTTTTACGGGGTTACGTTATTGTATTCGGAAACGGATGCCAGCAGAAATCTTTGGAATTACTATCAACACTGAAGCTGATATTAAAAAAGAAAAAGTGAGATGCAATAATGAACTGAGACATGTTTGGCAAACCAGATGGGATACAAACACTACAAGTTTAGACATGATTTATTGGCGTTTTTATTATATTTTGCATGTCAACTATTATTATTTTTTTTTTGTACGTTGTTAAATAACAGAGCAATCAAGTCTGAAGATAAAATTGGATATGATTTTTACCAAGACCTGGACAATATTTAGAGTTTTACAAGTCTGTTTATGATGTTAGAATTGTTGGCCACAACTGTCTAAGATGTGGATGAGTTGCTAGTGTAAATTTCTTTTTATTAATTTATATATTTTATGTTTTTATAATGTTTTATTTATGAAGATGTAAGGTGCTCAGCTGAGAGTTAGGCAGATATGAACTGACGTTCTAGGTGCTGCATTTATTTTTAATAAAAATGTAAAATGTAAAAAAATATGGATATGCTCTAACCCAGTCGTCTGGCCATTGTCATACTTGCTTAAGTCTGCTGCCTTTCCCATCTGAAGAACAAGAGTAACACTGATTAATATCAAGTATCCCCTGATACTGAACTCAGTATCAGGTGTTTTTTATACATGTCCCGACCAGCGCATGCGCTGTAGTTCACATGCATTTGCTTCGATTTGCATAACGACTTGCTGGTCATAATGTTTTAGCTCATTGGTGTAAAATACCTTCATACTAATTGCAAAATATGAATCTTATACACCCAGATACTCTGTGCTGCCACTTTATTAGGTACACCTACCTGGTAGCATGTTGAGCCTCCTTTAGCCTTCAAAACAGCCTGAATTCATCTAGGCGTGGATTGAACAAGATGTTTAAAATGTTGTGCAGGAATGGAGTACCATGCCGACATGAGTGTGTCACGCAGATCCTTGAGATTCAATGGAGGTGTAGGCCTGCAGCGAACAGCCCTATCCAGCTCATCCCAAAGATGTTGAATAGGAGTGAGATCCGTGGACTGAGCGGGCCACTGCAGCAAAGAAAAGTCATTGTCATGTTCCTGGAACCATTCCATAGTGATTTGGACTTTGTGTTCTGGCGCATTATCCTGTTAGAAGTAACCATCTGACTCAGGATAAACTGTGTCAACATGAATGGATGCACTTGGTGAGCAACGATGTTCAGGTACGATGTGGCATTCAGACATGAATCTATGGACATCAATGGACCCAATGTGTGCCAAGAAAACATTCCCCGCACTGCTCCCACCACCTTGCACAGTAGTCGTCAGACATGATGGATCCATGGATTCATGTTGTTTTCACCAAATTCTGAGCCTTCCATCAACATGATGCACCAGGAACTTCGACTTGTTAGAACAAGCAACTGTTTTCCAATCCTCGATAGTCCAGTGCTGGTGTTGCTGTGCCCACAGGAGGCATGCTCTCTTGTTCTTCACTGATAACAAAGGTACGCGATGTGGCCATTGGCTGTTGTAGCCAATTCACGACAAAGTGCAACTAGTGGTCCGCAGTGAAATTTTGTCCTGCGCACCAAGGTTGTATTCTGACGTGATGTGCGACATTGTGGCCCATCTGTGTGCTTACAAAATTCTAGCCATCGTCCTCTGACCTCTGTCATCAACAAGCAATTTTATTCTACAGGAGTGCTGTTGAGAGGATGTTTTCTGTTCGTTGCACCATTCTCGATAGACCCTTGAAACGGTGGTGCATGAAAAGGTCAGGAGAACTGCAGTTTCGGAGATGCTTTGTCCAGCATGTCACCTCTACCATGCCACATTCGAAGTCCATTAGATCATTCCTTTTCCCCATTCTTGCTATGGTTTGTATGCTAAACTGCTAGAAAGATTGTTCTGCTGCATTTATATCCACAACCGTGGTCATGTGACTTGCAATGTTGTGGGACAAACCATTTGTGTGCACAGCATGAGTATACCTATAAAGTGGCAGCACAGTGTATATACATACGACTCCAAAACTGACCATCATGTTGGTGGTGCTGTCATTCCTCCATCATCCTCAATCTCCAATCAGTTTGGCACATAATGGCCTTTAGCTGCCATTGCACCGTAAAACCTCCAACAACAACAGCACACACGGAAAAAACCGGCTCCCTCCAGGAGAGATTCGTTAACTACAGCCCTGACTAAATAGGGGCCTAGAGATTTCCTCCAGTCACAAGCATGAATCGAACCCAGACTTCTCCAAACAGGTGGCAAACAGCGATGTACCGCCACGACTAAGCTGTCATGAAGAACATTGCTCCAAGTATTCACTGGATAAACCTTTTAATCGATTAAATTTATTTAAAATGAACTTTAACAATCTCTATACTAGGGTTACCTGTTATTAGTCGCTTAAGATAACGATTGGTAGTTAAATTTATTTATTTAGTTACTGTATGGTAAAACCAATAAATTAAAGATAACGAGTAATTTACTTCTCTATATGTTTTGGCTACTTGGTTGTATTGCTCATAGTAATAACCTGGATGCGTATAATGAGTAATTTACTTCTCTGTGGTTTGGCTACTTGGTCGTATTGCTTATGGTGTTAACCTGGGTGTGTTGCTCGTCGTGTTAACGTTGTGCTTATTTATTTATTTTTTTTTTTTGGTAGTTGTTGGCGCATCGGCTTCTGTGGCCATAATGCACCTCCCAAGGTTTTTGCAGTACTTTGATCCAAGCCCGAGGCGGGATTCGAACCCGCGACCTTTGGGTTGCTAGGCAGGCACTTTACCCACCCGGCTAGCCCGATCAGCTGTGCTGTGCTTATTAATGTTGTGTTTTAGAAAATTAGGCATATTTAGTGTATTTAAAAATGTTATGCATTACTGATTTCCCCAAGATGACATTCATCATTCTGAAACTATGTTAGCTCTTTTGTAAACTTAATTGTAAACAAGTTAGTTAATGTGTGCAATGCGTTAAATTTCAGGCACATTATTTATTTATTTTTCTTAAATTAAACATTTTTTTCTGTGATTAATGAAAAACAAAAAGTAAATATAATTACTCCTTAATTAATTATTGAGATTATAACTTTATTCAGCACTTAATAAAGCTCCATTGTTTTACGTCCCCTAAACATAGCCATTCAGCTTAATTACAACTATTATTATTATCAGCCATATGGTGCAAGGAAGCCTGTGGCTCATGCTTCACCAGCCAAAAAATATTCCCGAGTTACCCTGAGAGAGAGAGAGGAATCACCAAGAAAGAGAAAAATGATGATATCCAGTTCAGGACCCTGGTGTGCCAAGCCCATATTCACCAGATGTGAGCCCCTGTGGTTAAATATTTATTACTCTCCTCATATGCCTTTTTTAAGTATCTTTTCTCTAGATAGATACGAATATGTATGTATCTCTTCACAAACGACACCACGTTTACTAGTGTTACATAATAATACACGCAAAGCGCACATTAAAATTACATTTATACTGCATTAAAACTACATTTAATCTATGAATTTATTTTTTCCATACAAACTGTATGGAGAAAAGACATTAATTACCGGATTTCTATCTGTCCGAATTTAATCAAATTTGGGGTGGTGGGCCACATATTTTTTGAAGGCCAAAATATAATATTTCATGAAAATTTGGCCACTGGGAATCGGGTTGTAATTTGCAGACAGCCTAAAATGGCGAAGGCAATAGACGCATATGCATATAAACTCAGCGATCACTGAATTGTGACCACGCCATCCGTAATGGACCATGCTGCATAGCTTGCAATATGAAAAGCCGAACAGCTTCGTACGCCACAGCAGCGGTAATTTGCATCGTGTCGTGCAAGTCAAAGTAATAAAGTAACAGTTACGGGACATAGTAGATATCACAGGGTTTCAAAAGCGCTCGTGCTCTTTTGAAAGATTGTGGGAGCTCGTGCATCGGGTGCTTCCATATCAGAAACAGCACGTCTTGTCCGTTGCTCACGACCCACTGCGGTTAAGAAGTACAAACAATAGCGTCGAATGGGTCAAACTAACTCTTGCTGACAGAACTGTTAAAGATTACACCAGGTAGATGTTTGCGAAGAGCAGGTCACCACAAACATCTACTGCAGGTCACTGTGCTACAGTTGATATCTCAATGTAATACAGCATGGTTTTGTTAAAGGGAAGTCTTGCCTGACCAACTTGATTGGATACTATGATGCAGTCACAAAAGAACTGGATGCAGGGAATAACTTTGATATTATATACTTGGATCTTAGAAAGGCTTTTTATACTGTTGCACATGGAAGACTGCTACACAAATTGGAGCAGTGTGACACTGGAGGCAAATTGCTGCTATGGATAAAGGGGTGGTTGAGGGGGAGAAGACAGAGAGTGGTAATCAATGGACACTGCTCATCGTGGACTAATGTTATTAGTGGAGTCCCTCAGGGCTCAGTGTTGGGTCCATTATTGTTTTCTGTATTTATAAATGATATTGATGATGGTATATCAAGCTTAATGTCCAAGTTTGCAGATGATACAAAGGTTGGCAGGGTTGTCAAGGACACTACTGACACTATGCTGCTGCAACAGGATCTGGAAAGGTTGAGCAGATGGGCTGAGAGGTGGATTGAAGTTTAACATTGACAAATGTAAAGTACTACACATGGGAAACAGCAACCCCAGAGCAACGTATCAACTCTGTGGTACTACACTGACAGTGGTAGAGAATGAAAGGGACTTGGGGGTGGTTGTGCAGGCAGATATGAAGTTCTCTGAGCAGTGCAGACGGGCTGCAAGAGTAGCTCATGGAGTATTGTCAATGATATACAGGAATTTTTCCAGCAGGGATAAGGAGGTGATTATTCCATTGTATAAGGCAATGGTCAGGCCACACCTAGAGTACTGTATACAGGTCTGGAGGCCTCATTTCAAGAAGGATGTAGAGCTGCTGGAACGAGTACAGAGAAGGGCAACAAGATTAGTGAATGGAACAAAGGGGTGCTCTTACGAAGAAAGGCTTAAGTTTTGCAAATTACAGTGTCTGGAGACTAGGCACCAGCGAGGTGATCTGATAGAGGTGTATAAAGCCTTGAATGGTTTAAGCATGCTCAATGCTGATGGGATTCTTCCTCTAGCTCAGAAAAATCACCTGAGAGGGCATAAATTCAAATTGAGGAAAGACAGATGTAGGATAGACGTGCGGAAATTTGCCTTTAGCCAGCGGGTGGTTGGTTGGTGGAACAGACTTCCATCCCTTGTGGTGGAGTTTGATAGCCTAAATAAGTTTAAGGCTCAGCTGGACAGGTATTTTGAACGAACAGAGGGGTGAAGTGGAAGTGGGTTTTTTTTTTTTTTTTTTGGCTGATGCTGCATAAGCTTGCTTTCTTGCATCAAATGCCTCTACTAATGCTAATGCTAATGCTAAAGTGTTGTATAATGTCATAATGACATTATACAACACTTCTTTGTATAATGAGTCAGGTTTAACATCATTATTGCTTGTTTGGCATGCACATTATGCAATTCTAGTTTGTTGTAGTGTTTTAGGTGCATCAGCAATTTAGGCCATATACAATGTGTGTATGTATTCTGTGGTCGATTTGCTGGACGAAAGTGTTCGGGAGAAAAAAAAAAAAACCATGCTATCTTCGCCCGAGACCGATTAACTCAGCACGTTGTGAAAAAGGCCCATAAAAATTCCTCACGTCACCAACGCGATTCGAACTAAGATCTTTTCCACCCGGTGTGGGGAGGACGGCGTTTCTACCAACCACGAGGGCGCAATTCTAGTCTAAAACAATAGACTGGACACCGCCACTTTGGGAGACCCAGCCAGATTGATAACAATAACAGAATAGAATAGAATAGAATAGAATAGAATCTTTAATTGCAGCAACGATAGACATACAATTAGTCCCGTCACGGCATGGTGGTGCCAGGGGTTAACAAAACATATTTACAAAAGAGATACACATGAGAAAAAAAGATAAATCAGATTATTAACAAAGCACAGTTTTACATTTTCAGTTCGACGAGGATACCCTTCCTGTATTTTTTATTATTGACCACTTCTTGGAGGTCCCCGTCGATGGCTTGCAGTGAGGACAGCATTTGCTTTGGCAGGAATCTGTCAGTTAGTACTAGCCGGTTACGGTTTGCTAGCAGCTGTGCTGAAGACCGGAGATAAGGGGGAGGAATGCGCCAAGAGCAGTGATCCCAGAAGTTCGGCTCTGTAATTTTACAGGTGGCCATCTTGATGGTGAACAGCAGCCTTCTTTCTGCGATGTAGGACCGGAGCCTGCATAGTTGAAGAGCTTCTGCTAACTGCGTTGATCTGAGAGCTGGGGGAAGGTGGAGTTTGCTTTTGGCCCATTTTAGAAGCCAGAATTCGGCAGAGAATATTCTTTTGATGTTGGATTCGGCGGCCGAGGCCCATATCTCTGAAGCATACAGTATTGTCAGGTAAAGGATTGATACGATGTATCTTTTTACCAGTTGTGGGTCAGTGGTGTGGAGCAGCTGTTGTTTGGCGACCCAGCATAGTGAATTCAACCTCGACTGTATGAGGTTTATGTGATCGTTGAAAGATAGTTTGGAGTCGAAAACGACCCCCAGATCTTTGTGTGTTTGAACACTTGGAACTGAGGAGCCGTTAAGCACAGGCTCCAACGTTGTTGGGCTGCCCTTTAGAGAGTAAGTTATTTGTGCTGATTTTAGTTGGTTGATTTGGAGGTTGAAGGTATTGAGGTAGTCGGCCATGTCCTGCAGTTTGCTAGTGATTTGCTGAGTGATTTCGGCTGCCGAGTTGGATGGCGATATTCTAGTAAGGAGCTTGACATCGTCAGCATATGTGATCCAATTGCACTTATTGGTCACAAATGGCACCATGATTGCTGAGAAGAGAATGCCAGACAGGACCCCCCCCTTGAGGTACACTGGCAGTTATGTGGCGCGTGAAGGTCTTTGTTCCCATCTTTAGAACAAGGGTCCTCTTCGATAGGAGAGATTCTAGGAACCAGAGAACATCGCCGCGAAAATTGAAGTAGTTTTCTAAGAGACGTAGGAGATTAGGTATATAGATGGCATCAAATGCGGAATGGATGTCAAGATAATGAATGGAACAAGACTGTAGCTGTTCAGCGTTGTTTATTGGTGGCGAGTGGAAATGTGTACATATAAAAATATACGTGGACAGAAAGAAAACATTAAATTCAAATAAAAAAAAACATACCGTACTTTAATTTGGCAGTCCACTATTTCTTCGAGAAAGTCATCAATAAAAACGAAACGCATGTTTCTGGAAATCCATACAAACCATTAAAAACAAATACAGAAAATATTAAAATCAAGAATTAGAAAAGGGTTCTACAATCAGATTAGAAAAGGGTTCTACAATCAGATTAGAAAAGGGTTCTACAATCAGATATAATCTGATTGTATTATATCTGAAAGGGTTCTACAATCAGATGTAATACAATCAGATACGTATACAGATGAGTATTTTCTTTCACGAAACAACGATACAGACAGCCATACGAAATGAATGAAACAACAGCAGTAACTAGATATGCAATGTGTCGGAGTTATTAAAAAAAAAAAAAAAAAAAGAGGGATGCTACATAATAACGTCCACTACACATGCGTAAACCGCGATAATAAACTAGCGCTCATACAACAAACTTTTTTTATAGGTATACTTCTGATCGGGATCCCATAAAAGCGATAACACTGCAGGAATGATAACATTATCTATGATCACAATAAAGCAGTATGCACTGCACTGACTAAAAGATAATACTAGTGTTTAAAGTGGAATAACAATTTAATTTGTTAAATGTGATCAAGCATTGTCAGAATATCAGAGAATGTGCTTCAGAGAAAAAATATTTTCCCAATAAAAAATGAAGTATTTTTCGTGAGAATAATTAGTGTAATGAGGCGATCTTAATTAGTTTACATATTTTCTTTTAATTAATAGTGCAAGGTTTTTTCGAAAAAATTCAATCAAAATTTGGCACGTAATAACAATGGACGCTGTTTCTTTTTTACTGCAATTATATTTATAGCAAAGAGAGCAACAACAGGCGGTCAAGGTCACTAGGCCTTCTCTTTCATGGCATTAACGTAGTGGGAAGCCAAGTGAGTGACCTTGAGCCACGGATTTTTTCCTCCTTACTTTAGTCATGCACCTGATGTACTACATCAGTGGTGTCCAAACTACGGCCGGCGTGCCAATGAAAATGGCTACTTAGTTCGGATCAACGTATATTTGCGAGCAAATTTTTTCATGCATGAAATCAAATATTTAAAAAGAAACAGAATAACAAACGAGCACCTTCACTGCGTATTGAGAATTGCAAATTTTTAACCAAATTATTATTATTATTATTAGCTACATGGTGCAAGGAAGCCTGAGGCTTATGTTGCACCAGCCAATAAAAAAAAAAAAAAAAAAAAAATTCCCGAGTTACCCTGTGAGAGAGAGTCAAAAGTAGAAAGGAATCACCAAGAAAGAGAAGAATGATTATATCCAACTCAATACCCTGGGTGTGCCAAGCCCATATTCACTAGATGTGAGCCCTGGGGAAATTTTGAGCAATTACCTAAAAATATCCAGCCTCAATCATCTCATTAAATGTTAAAAGGGTTGTTCAGTAAATGTTGTGTATTGTACTTAAAAATTTTTCTAATATCGTAAATTTTAGGTGTATCATTATATTTAATATTGAAAAGCAATGATCCTTTTCAGTTTAAAAATTTTCTAAAGTGAGCATTTAAAAGCAAAAGTAAGGTATTTTAATAAAAAAAAAACAAAAGTAAGTCATATTTTTATAATTTTAATAAAATCTAAAAAAAATATAACACTGAAATAGCTTTGTTACACCTAAAAGTGTTGGGAATTTGCATGTTTTATAAATACAGTAGTCTGGAAAAACAAACAAACTGTAACATGAAAATAGAAAGTTTCCTTTTACATGTAACAAGATATAGAAAATGTAACACTAACTAAATATGGCCCCTGTACGGAAAAAGGTTGGACACCACCGTACTGCATGATTAGTTATAATGGCGGCAAAAACCATGATTGTGTGGAATTAAATCTATTCTTCAAGCGTGTGACGTTGAAATCACAAAGTCGCTGTTTATGGAAGAGATGAACCCTTCATTCTTTAGAATTAACGAAGCATACATTTTTCCAACAGTTCTTCGCACTGGGCATTTTCAATTTTTATTTGTCTCAACTGTCTTAAAGTGACATCAAAACTGGTCAATAGCTAATGCAATTTCCTAGAGCAGATCACGCTAAAAATTATGAAGTGAGTTTATTAAATAATAAACAGTACTAAAAGAGATTAATTCAAAGTTATAATGTAGCTAAAACTATATGGTCTCAGTCGAATTATAAGATATTTTCAGGACTGAACTTTACCGATTAACTCAAGGGAGGGGGAGAGGTTCAGCGTGGCCCGCACTTTGTACGAATATGGAATCTATTTTGTAGAGAAAGTATTTGTGTGGGAAACACAGGGAACGTGCGAAAAATGCGATCTGCATACAATATTTTTTTCTTTTTTTTTTTTTTTTCACGCTACTTTGGAACCTGTACAGGTTGTAGCTTTAAATTTAATTTAGAAACAGGGGTCCTCATCTCCCTTCCAAGGTCTCCAAGCTATCTGCTGCTTAGTAAATAAATTTCATTTTTTTTTTTTTTTTTTTTTTTTTTTTTTATCAGGAGATCCAAGTACTGAGGTATGTTTTCCTTTTGTTAGCTTCCCTTCTGCCTGGACAATTCTGTTACTAGTTATGAAACTGTGGAGCGACTTCTCAAAGATGAAAACATAATTTAATAACAGAACAAGATTTATTCACAGTATTATACAAAATTTTTACACACATTAATATGCTCAAGGTATCTGCTTCCCCTTTTACAACATTCTGCAATTACTTTACATATTAGAATATCCACCTTCTTATCTTTCTTCCTCACATATATCATCACCTCTAACAATTTCTTTTATATGCGAGATACCAATTAAACTAACTTATATAACCTTATATTGTAATATATGTATGTGTGTATATATGAATATCCGTGACATAATTGGGATAATTCTATTAATCTTTCTTTCTCATATTAGACGCCTCCGTAGCCAGGTGGGAAGGAACAGCAATGCGTAGCACATGCTTCTTGATTAGACTGGGGTTCGAGCCCGTCACCACCAAATACGGATTATGCGGAAAGGTCAGGGAATGACCACTGCATATTCCCGGAGCAATATGGCCTTAGTTGCTAATGCTCCTAAAAACCAAACAACAACAACTTCCAGAACTTACTCCTCACTTTCTCTGTTATTACTTCCCACTAACTGTCACTACCCGAGACTCCGTTGGCAAGCCCTGCTCACTCCAAAAAAAATTCTCTACACGTCCCTCTCCCGAGATAGTCTCCGAACTAACTCTTCTCCCTTTCCTCTTCTCCTTTTCGTTCATCTCCCCCCCCCTTTTTTTTCACCAATCAATTGCCATTTCCCCTTTTTCGACTGCATTCTCATTCGCTCATTCACGTCCCCTTGTCTCGACCCACGACAGGTAGACAGAGCCCCCTTCCTGTGAGCGAGGACTTCCGGCTTCCAGAAATTTCCCGAACTTTCGACGGAGCATCCGGATGCTTAGCAGTTTCTAGAACTTTCCATCGGACCGTCCAGAAACACTTACTCCTTTGGTCTTGCCTATTATAAAATGACTCCCTCCTCCGCTCTATTTACGGTAAACAAGCACCGCTTCTCCTATTGTAGCCTCATTTCGGACAGATCCCCCCCTGCTGCTTCGCTAATCCGCACTTCATCAACTGAATACAGAAAGAGAGCACAGGCAATTTTCGGAAGGCCGCCTATTCTAAGCACATTTTCCAAAACGATATGGAAATCATTATTTATAATATTCGTAAGAATGGGTTCTACATTTGAACAAAGGTGGTGAGTGCAAAGATCTTTGCCTGAACCCTTAAGTTATCCTCACTGAAGACACCGTAAGTGTTGAAGGAACTGCTAGTTGGGGGTAATATAGACCCGTGGTTATCTGATGACAACAGGTCAAAGTAATACTTGCTTTGATAAATAATTTCAAAGGATGTCAGGGTAGTAAACACTTAGTCTTAACTGTGTCTCCTCATACAATTCTACCTTGACGAGTTGATTATAGTTGGACTGCAGGGTAGGACCTCACACCTACCTGCTGGTAGGATCCAGTGGAAGCCAACCTGCAGAGTCTCACTCAAAAGACAGATGCAAGCTAGACAAAGTTTAACCTCACTAATTGACCGTAACTGGACTTGGCATTTCTGATATCGACCTCTAAATGATCTCCATAAGCCTGACCTATGCAAGCCCCTATGTGGGTAAGGATATTGACACTACTTATGTTGTGTGGAATATCTCACCTGCAAACCCCACTTGGGGTAGGATCTTTTTGCTGACACTCCCTTACAGTGCAGAATGATACATTCTTCCCATGTCTGAGTAGGAACAACCTACCTTGCAAACCCTCACAAGGGTAGGATTTTTATTTTTGTCACAGACATCTTTGGGTGTGGAATAACTATGCACCTGTACACCACAGGTGGGTTACGTGCTGCTGACACTTCGGGTCTGGGATGCCAAATGGCGGTCTTCTTTGGAGGTTCTCTGGTCTTGCAAACTTTTAACATCCCTGGTCTAGGATGGACTTCCGGTCCAAGAGTGGCAAACCCTTCATTCCTTCCCTACCTCTCTCATCTGGAGGACGCCTTCTTTCCCACTTTGACTTCAATTCTTCCACTATCACTCTTGCTTAGACTTTTTTAACTTGGACTTCGTCCAGGAAGCTCAGGCAACCCCGGAGGACACCAGTCAGAGAATAATGGGCAGCCTGGCTCACCTCCTAGTGGTGAGTGGCATGCAAAATAGGGTCCCACTAGGGATGTGGGATGTTGTTTCTCATAGGACAGTCAGTCAGTGATCACCCGGTTTGGCTTTTTAATATAGTACAGGTATTGTCTACTGATTCTAGAACTTTAATTACTCCATAATTGATAAGATTTTCTATTAAAATATAGATTGGACGACCTTCGATACTTCTATAGTTCTGGATTATTCTTTGCAAGATCTCAATGACTTCTCTGCTCTTCAAATTGCTGAGGTGGTTCAAAGATCTTTAACAAAAGCTGTATATAAGTTTCCTAAGATTATAACCAAAATTAAATTAAAATTAAAATTATTATATTAGGGTCACCAGTAATTCGTTACATAAACCCATATTTGTGTCTGTAAATTGCGTGTGTTCTCTGATCGATTTGCCTGTTTTTCTGGAAGAAAAAACCCGTTTCTGGAAAAAAAAACTGCTATCTACACCTGAGACCAACTAACCATGGGGTGAAAAAAGCCCATTAAAGTTCCTTGCGTCACCGACAGGATTCGAACCAGGGCCTTTTCCACCCTCTGTGGGGAGAACGGTGACAATACTACTCTGCTACCCACGTAGACAGATTATAACCAAGCGTACATATCCCTGGTATTCAAATGAATTGTTTTTCTTGCATAAAAAGGTGCACCAGGCAAAGCGGTATATACCGCCTGTTTTGTTTGTTTTGTTGTTTGGTTTTAGGAGCATTAGCAACTAAGGCTATATTGCTCCGGAGATATGCGGTGGTCATTCCCTGACCTTTCCGCATCCTCCATATTTGGTGGGCACGGGCTCGAACCCCGGTCTAATCAAGAAGCGTGTGCTACGCACTGCTGCTCCTTCCCACCTGGCTACGGAGGCGCCATATACCGCCTTATATATACCAGTCACCACCATTTGCCATCTTATGAGGTTGAATCTTTTGCCAGCATTATACTAATTTAAAAAACAATTATGTTAAAGCTATTGCATCTCGGAAACGTTCAACTTGAGCTAATTTTATTCAAATCTCTGGAAATAAGAATCCATGGGGACTTCTATACAAAATTACTAGAAATAAAATTTTTAATACTAATCTTTTTGGAGCAGTTATTTGTAATACAGAGGAGACAACTGATTGGAGTGATAGTGTGAATCACATTTTGGACAGATTATTTCCCATAATGATCTGTTGCTGATTCTGAGAAACATTCTAGAATCCGGAACGACAATTTGCAATACGTTTCTGATTCTCTGGATAGACCATTCCTTCCTGATGAATTAGATAATGTTGCTAGGAAACTTAATATTACGAAGTATCCATGCTTGGACATGGAGAATATTTTTATATTGAGGTTTATTAAATTAAGAATGAACATTCTTCAACAAATGTTTATTGGAGGGTATTTTTCCAGTTGTTGACAGCCTTGTTGAAATTGATTCGTAAATCTCACAAACCGTTAACAGAAGCTAGATCGCCTTATTGGCAAATCTAGGGAAACTATTGGAAAGACTAATGGCTCTTCAACTTTTAGAACGATTGCAGTCTCAGAATTTAATTGGCAAGTGCTGTGAGGACGCTTTGGTGGAGCTAGTTTCTCATATTAATAATTCATCGTTTAAATATACGTTGGCAATTTTTGTTGACTTCGAGGGCGCTTTCGACTTCTTGTAGTGGGAAAGTACCCTGGAACGTCTTCGGGCAGCTCATTGCCCGCAGCAAATGTACTACCCTTTTAGGAGCTATTTCTCTGATAGATCTGTTGTGGCCAAAACAAGGCACGTACAGGTTTCTCGGGAACTATCGAGAGGTTATCCTCAGGGATCAATACTAGGCCCATTTATATGGAATATGGTTCTAAATATTCCGAGTTTACTGAAATAATTGCATACGCAGATGATGCTACTATACTGGTTAACGGAAACTCTCGTCGGGCTTTGGAAAATACAGCAAATTAAGTTCTTTTAGCATGGTGAGAATAATAAATTAGTGATGTCCTCGTAAAACAAAAATGACGGTCTTTGGTTCTAAACTGGACGTTAATCGTCCACCTCAAATAAAAATTAATAACAAACAACTCCAATAGTCGCAGAATTAAAATGTGAATTAGAATTTAAATTATCAATGGATTACCATTGATAATAAGCTAAATTTTTATTCTCACTTATTTAATATTGCCACGAAAATTAAAGGATTTACTAGTAAAATGGTAAGAATACCATGTATTGATTATGGCTTTCCTAGTAAAGCTATGTCGATATATTATAAGGCGGTATTTCTCCCTATGGTCACCTATGCTTCAGGAGTATGGTTCCACAGGGTGAGCACTGTCAGGTTTAGTTCAAAATTGATTTCTATTCAGTGAACTATGCTTCTGATCATGCTGCGGGTATGCAGGACCGCTTCTACACCAGCTTTACCGATTCTTTAACGTACCAGCTTTACAGCACCAGCTGGTACGTTGCCTTTGGACTTGATGGTGATTTTTACAAGTTTATGTTACTGCAGTCTTAAACAGAGATCAGCTGAAATCTGCCAAATATTAATCATTTCATTAAAACATCTAGTTTTCTCCTTATTAATATCAGCGTCAATGTCGAACACCGACGCTGATGTCAATGGATTTCATTAAAAAACTAGATGTTTTAATGAAATAATTAATATTTGGCAAACTAGATGGGACACGACTGCCAAAAGCCTGGTTACCAGAGCATTTTTTTTCCCGGACGTTACTTTCTTCCTGACTAAGAAGAACCAGAGATGGTTCTCTATGGGAATATATTTGTCCTATTTACTTACTGGACATGGTTCTTTAAACGCGAAACTTTTCCAATTTCGGTTGTCTGACACTGATCTCTGTTGATGTCGTCGTTTAGAAGACTGTAAACATATTCTTTACGATTGTACATTTTATAGTGATTTTAGAAAAAGATTAAGTTGGGAGTATTACTTTAGGGCAGGAATCAAGGTTTGTTCGAAATGAACAAACTTTGAATGCATCACAAGTTTTTGCAAGCGATGTTTTTACGCGAAGGGCTTCGAATAGGCAATTCGCTTTCTAGTATTTAATGGTAACAGACGGTCTCTGACTAACTCGAATATGTTGGTGGATTCGTTTTATTCATAGCTATGTTTTTGATCTTTCGTATTGTTTTACTCATTAAATTAATATGATGTTTTTAGTTATTTAAAAGTGAAATTTTTGTAGCTGATTGGAATTTTAATATATTATACAACAGTAGCGTAGCTACCCTTTTTCGGGCCCTCAGGCAAAGAACATGTTCGGGCCCCTACTTAATGAAAATTGGAAAAACAGGAGACAGCCAAAGACGCCGGGCTCCTAAAGGGCGCGGAGACAATTACCTTGCCTGCCTATATGGTAGCTACGCCACTGTTAAACAATGTTTTATATAATGTTTAATTTATGACTTCGATGTTATAAATTTTACGTTGTGTGAGTTTTTCACCCTATACACGCATTTATTTTATTTATCTATTGCATGGATGCATAACTCGAAGTATCGGGACTGTTTTCATTTGCACTATGTAATATAAATTATATTTCTTTTTTGATCTGCAGGTTTCTGTTATTAGCATTAGCATTAGCATTAGCAGAGGCATATGATGCAAGAAAGCAAGCTTATTCAGCATCAGCCAAAAAAAAACAAAAAAAAAAAAAACCCACTCCCATTTCACCCCTCCGTTCGTTCGAAATACCTGTCCAGTTGAGCTTTAAATTTGTTTAGGCTATCAACTTCAACAACCAGTGATGGAAGTCGGTTCCACCAACCAACCACCCGCTGGCCAAAGGCAAATTTCCGCACATCTATCCGACATCCGTCCTTCCTCAATTTGAATTTATGCCCTCTGAGGTGATTATTCTGAGAAAGATGAAGAATCCCATTGGCATTGAGCATGCTCAAACCATTCAAAGCCTTATACACCTCTATCAGATCACCTCGCCGGTGCCTAGTCTCCAGACTCTGTAATTTGCAAAACTTAAGCCTTTCTTCGTAAGAGCAACCCTTTGTTCCATTTACTAATCTTGTTGCCCTTCTCTGTACCCGTTCCAGCAGCTCTACATCCTTCTTGAAATGAGGCCTCCAGACCTGTATACAGTACTCAAGATGTGGCCTTACCATTGCCTTATACAATGGAATAATCACCTCCTTATCCCTGCTAGAAAAATTCCTGTATATCATTGACAAGACACCATGAGCTACTCTTGCAGCTCATCTACACTGCTCAGAGAACTTCATATCTGCCTGCACAATTACCCCCAGGTCCTTTTCATTCTCCACCACTGTCAGTGTAGTACCGCAGAGTTGATACGTTGCTCTGGGGTTACTGTTTCCCATATGCAGCACTTTACATTTGTCGATGTTAAACCTCATTTGCCACCTCTCAGCCCATCTGTTCAACCTGTCCAGATCCTGTTGCAGCAGCATAGCGTCAGTATTGTCCTTAACGACCCTGCCAACCTTTGTATCATCTGCAAACTTGGACATTAAACTTGATATCCCATCATCAATATCATTCATAAACACCGAAAACAACAACGGACCCAACACTGAACCTTGAGGAACTCCACTAATAACATTAGTCCACGTTGAGTAGTGTCCATTGATTACCACTCTCTGTCTTCTGCCACTCAACCATCCCCTTATCCATAGCAGCAATTTGCCTCCAATGCCACACTGCTCCAATTTGTGCAGCATTCTTCCATGTGCAACAGTATCAAAAGCCTTTCTAAGATCCAAATATATAATATCAAAGTTATTCCCTGCATCCAGTTCTTTTGTGACTACATCATAGTATCCAATCAAATTGGTCAGGCAAGACCTGCCCTTAACAAAACCATGCTGCGTCTGAGCTATAACTGAATTCTTGTCTAGATGATCCTGCAGTGCTTCTTTAACCAGTGCCTCCATTAATTTACCTGGAACAGAAGTTAAACTAACAGGTCTATAATTACTTGTGTCAGCCTTTGAACCTCCTTTGTGAATTGGGGTCACATTTGCACATCTCCAGTCCATAGGTACCTCCCCTGAGTCCAAGGAAGCTCTCATAATTATGGCTAAGGGTTTAGTTTGTTCTGCAGGTTTCTGTTGTATTTTATTTTATTTAGTTAATTTGTTTGTTGCATGATGCATTCTGTTTACAATGTTATTGGGTATCATACATCAAATTTGTAATAACCATGTACGCGAGGTTACTTTCCTTGTACATAATTTTATCACGGTTGATTTTGACCTTATAAGGCACCTATCTAATGATGATTATTACCTTAGATGGCTATTGTATGAAGACGTTTCTTGAACAATACGAAGATCTTCGTCAATACGAAATCGTGAAATTTACAGAATTAAGTCCTTATGTGGTAGAAGATTTAGTTCGAACAATAAACGGCATACAGCTTGTTGTGAGGCGAATTCATTTTAAATCTTTTTTTTTTTTTGTCTGTAGATACAATTGGATAATATGAATATTCGTTTTATCAAGAATACCTGGACGATATTTAGAGTTGTAGAATTCTGTTTGTGATGTTAGAGTTCTTGATACCCACAACTGTCTAAGATCTGGACGAGTTTCTAGTGTCACATTTTGTGTGTCTATTTATTTATTTATTATTATTTGTGAAGCTGTAAGGTTCTCAGTTGAGAGTTAGTTAGGCGGATTTGAACTAACGTTCTGGGTGCCGCCTTTATTTTTAATAAAAATGTAAAATGTAGGGACCCTGCAACCAAGTAGCCGGAGAAGCAACAGATCTCAACAGAATACTCAACGGAACCCTTTCATATTTTGTACAGCATACGAAACCCCTTAAATATTTTTAGCGTAGCACATAAAAAAAAAAAAAAAAAAAAGAAATGCGCCGGAGACGAAAGGGGGAAGGCAATTACACGTTTTGCCCTCTTTCATGTCCCATAAATAAATGCAGTCGCCCTGTATATGTGCCTGCCAGGGAAAAATATGATAAGGTTTTACTCTTACTTTTACTTGGTAGTATACAGTCGATGTAATGTGCAGGTTCTTCATTACAAGTACAAAGGCAATTTAATACACAAGCTGTGCAGTAAAAGCGACCTGACCCAAATATTGTCTCGACGGCCAGATATAAACGCACCTACAATATTTTAAACTTTTAATGTGTAAAATTTAAAAAAATATATTTTTTTTTTCACGGAAGCCTTAATTTTACCTCACGGAACCCCATTTGGGAAACGCTGCTCTACACATACAACATGCCACATACACAGATCTGTATACTTCACAAAAGTATTAATGGCGCAGTTTGGGAGACTACCGGTGGGGCCTTACCCTAAATACTATGCCACTTATGAGTCTACTGTAATGTCAATAAAATGGCTGAATTCGAACTCCTGAATAGAACAACTAATGCTGACTTATGTCAGCATTAGAACAAACAGAAAACGTGGCCAACCGAAATCAGTTGGCCACGTTGCGAAAATCAATCGTTGTGAAAATCAGAAACAGTAGTCAAGAGAACCTCCCCCCCCCCCATGAGAATTAGTGTATAATGTTTCAATATGCTAGATAAACTTTTGATTTAAAATTTATTTTTATTATTTTTTTTTATTTCCAAATAACTATTAGGATATTAATATTATCCAGTTCGATGAACGTTTATAATAATGTTCTTATTAGTGGAGTTTACAATAAATCAATCAATACTACAAATGTTAATCGTATTTAGCAGTCACGGGCTTGTACCCCGGTTCACTCAATGGGCGTGTGCAACTGCACTCACGCTCCCGACCACGTCAGACCTACATGGAATCCATACAAGTTGCTGTTATAGTATGGTTTTAATAGCATCAGCGACTAAGGCTATATTGCTCCGTATATATTGTCTATAAATTGCACGCGTTCTGAAGTCGATTTTCTGAGTGCTGGACGAAAAATCGGTGTTTCCGGGAGAAAAAACCATGCTACCCTCGCCTGAGACCAACCAACCCAGCAACGATCCGAAAAAGGCCTATAAAAATTCCTCATGTCATCGAACGAATCGAACTCATGTCTCCTCCACAGATACCAACGAGGGTCCATACAATTTCAAAAACAAAGGGACAGATAATAAGAGTTGGCACGTATCCCCAGTTCTTCAAAACTGGATAGTACGAATTATCGCTGTTGTTTTTGTTGTCATAGAGTTTTAGGGGCACGCGACTTAGTCCATATGCGCCGCATATATTATGCCTGTAAACTGCATATGTTCTATGGGCCGACTTGTCTTTTT
Organism: Mastigoproctus giganteus; assembly: GCF_048544385.1. Lineage (NCBI taxonomy): Eukaryota > Metazoa > Arthropoda > Arachnida > Uropygi > Thelyphonidae > Mastigoproctus > Mastigoproctus giganteus. The sequence goes on along the minus strand of NC_143580.1, from coordinate 121,139,313 downwards.
CCAGGAAGAAAAACCTGATTTTTTGGGAGAAAACGTTATTCAATCCTCACCTGAGACCAATTCACTCAGCCACGTCATGATAAAAAAAAAGTCTATAAAAAGTCTTCGCGTCACTGAGGGGGATTCGACCCCGGGTCTTATCCACATCGTGTGTAGAGGTTTGGTGCTTATATGTACAGCGTTACCGCAAGGGCAGGCGGTCACTACCGTCACAGTGAATTTTAGGAAGCATCATAGCTTCACAGTTAGTATTTTAACTTCATTACAGCAATTGTCATTCAATCAGTAGTATACTTCATTCTGCAGAAATATATAACCCCATTGCAATCTGCAAAACAGTTTTTGTGCTATTTTAATTCTTTTTTAAGGTGTCGCGTTCAGAATTAAGAAACGAAGTTTGAAAAGTGATTTTTTTATTCTCTCTAATTTTCTAAACAAGGATACCTCGTTATAACGTGGCCACGTTAAGATCAAGTATCATGGTTTGGGCGCTAGAAGATTTGGTCATATGGTATTGGTATTACAGCAAATTATTCAAGAAAGCAAGCTAATGCAGCATCACCAAAAAACGAAACACTTCTCATTGCACCTGACCATCCCCTCAATCAGATCTCGCACGTGCCCAATCTACATACGCTAAATTGTGCTGAAATTGAGCTTTCTTGGTAGGACCACCCGTTCCAACAGATCCACATCTTTCCTAAAATGAGTCTTCCACATCTGTGTGGAAGACTCATTCTTCATCAATATCTGTGTGCAGTATCCAAGAGATATAATCATCTCTATCTCTAGTGGCAAAATTTCTATATACCATTCACAAAACCTGCACGAGCTGTCCTGGCAGCCTGTCTGCACTGCTCAGAGAACGTCATATCTGACTGCACATTTACCTCATGTCTTTTTTATTCTCCACTACCCTGAGTGCGGTACAGACAGGTTGCCAGGACAGCTCGTGCAGGTTTTGTGAATGGTATATAGAAATTTTGCCAGAGTTGATACGTCAATCTGGGACTACTGCTACCCATACGCAGTACCAAGCATTCGTCAATAGTAAACCTCAATTGCCATTTCTTGGTCAATCTGACTAATTTTTCTCGATCTTTTTGGAGTAGCATATCCTGATTACTACGGTCAACCACTTTCCAACTGTTGCATCATCTTCAAACTTAAACATCAGGCCTAATATGCCTTCATCAATATCATTAATAAACATTTAAAACAATCAGCTGACCCGTGAGGGACTCTACTAATAACATTAGTAAGCGCAGTGCCCACTGATAGTCCTCCCCAGACCAGGTGGAGGAGACCTTAGTTCGAATCCCACCAATGACGCGAGGAATTTTTCTGGCTATTTTTCATAATGTGGCTAAGTCAGTCGGTCTCAGGCGAGAGTAGCATGGTGGTTTTTTTTTTTTTTTTTTCTCCCAGAAACTCGGGTTTTTCGTTGCTATTGCACCTAAAACCCTACAATACCCAACCAACCAGTTTTAATTAGTTTCATCCCCAACTACAGTACACAGTTTTTATTTTATTTTCTTTTTTATAGTCAACTGTACAGAAGTTCCTAAATAAGATGAAGTACATAGAACATGGCCTTGAATGGGTTGAGCACGCTGAATTCCGATGGGATCCTTCCACTTGTTCAGATTAAGAACCTAAGGGGGCATAAATTCAAATTAAGAAAAGACGTTCAAAAATTCGAATTAAGTAGAATAGATGTGCGGAAATTTGCCTTTGGCCAGCGGGTGGTTAATTGCTGGAACAAACTTCCATCTGTCGCTGTGGAAATTGACAGGTTAAATAAATTTAAGGAGGAACTGGACAGGCATTTGGGGGGAATGGTGTGATTATTTTATTTTTTGGTTGATGCTGCATAAGCTCATACACTTGCTTTCTTGCATCACATGCCACTACTACTACTACTACTACTACTACATGTAGATAAACAAAACAATAAAATTCAATAATGAAACAAATAAACAAAGTAGATTAAAACAACAGTAAATTAAATTGTAGTAATACAATAAGATGTACAACAAGATCGATATTTAAAAGCCTTTGTTAAATTTTCATTAAACTGATTTAACTGACAAAAAATTCCAATTCCACTCAATTAGCAATCCTCATTGCTCTATTGAAATTGAATTTTTTAACGGTGTGCACTCTACATAATTCTCTGAGGACAGTTGAAATTAATCGATTCCAATAAAGTTCTGTCGTTCACTTGCGCATTTATCATTCCGAAAAACACACACACGTAGATCTAAAAGCTTTCGATGATCTAAATTCATTAAATTGAATGTGTCGCATTTGTATAGATAAGTAATTTGAATAAAATCTAAATTTGTCTCATAATAAAAGTACCAGGAAAATGAAGTTGAATTTGTTCAATAAGGAACAGGTCACAATGTTTATACCCTCGAGATCGAGTCCGATAATAGCAACGGTCCTTGAGGTTATCAGGGACATTCTCTCAGATATGCCAGACAAGCTGTACTTCCTACCTGGGACTCTAAAACGCTGATATTCAGGTGACACTCAAGTCATCATCATCATCAGTCATTTTCAATCCACTGCAGGATAAAGGCCTCTCCAGCAACTTTCCAGTTCCTTCTGTTTTGAGCACTCCATTTACTACCCAAAACCCATCCATTTACTACCCAAAAGGCCATCCATTTACTACCCAAAAACTCATGAATTTCATCTATCCATCTCCGCCTTTGTCTTCCAGGTTTTCTTCTAGCTCCTCTTGGGTACCAGTCTGTTATTTTCTTAGTCCATCTGTCATCATGTCTTCGAGCTGTATGTCCTGCCCAAGACCATTTTAGTTCTTTAGTTTTGATAAGAATGTCCTTTACTTGAGTTTGCTGCCTAATCCATGTGTTTCTCTTCTTATCTAATAGTCTGATTCCCAATATAATTCGTTCCATTCTTCGCTGTGTAATTCTCAGCTTCTCTTCCATTCTTTTGGTGAGTGCCCAAGTTTCACTTCCATAAGTCATGGTGGGGGGTATACATTGGTTCATTATTTTTCGTTTCAGACAAAACTGGGATATTGCTCTTCAGTATGTGACTATATTTCCTAAATGCTATCCATCCAAAATTTATTGTTCTCTTGACTTCCAGCCATTTATCATTATTACAGCTAATAACTTTTCCCAGATAAGTATATGACTCCACCTTTTCAATTACTGCTCCTTCAATCATTATTTCCCTTTCTGTGGCATACTTGTTCATCATTACTTTTGTTTTAGCCATATTCACCTTTAGTCCAAAATCCTTACTGTGCATAACTGATTAAGATTTTCGTCTAATTCTTTGGGATCGTGGCTTATGACAACAATGTCATCTGCAAATCGTAAATGGTTTAGGTTCTCTCCGTTCACATTGACTCCTTTCTGCGACCAGTCTAATCTTCGGAATAGCTTCCTCAAGGGCAGCAGTAAACAGCTTCGGAGATATTGTGTCTCCTTGTCGAACTCCTTTCTCGATTTTAAATTTGCTACTGTCTTTGTCTAGTCTAATAAAGGAGGTAGCACTCTCATATATTTTCTTCAAAATCATAATATATGGGGTATCTATGCCTTGTCTTTCCAGTGCTCGAAACATTGCCTTATGCTGTATGGAATCAAATGCCTTTTCATAATCCACAAATGCCAGGCATAATGGTGTTTTATATTCATTTGCTTTCTCCATTAGCTGTGATATTACGTGAAGGTGATCCATAGTTGAGAATCCTGTCCTAAAGCCAGCTTGCTCTTTCGGTTGATTTTCATCAAGTATTCTTTCTAATCTGTTAGTAATGACCCCTGTGAACAATTTGTAGATGTGGGATAACAAGCTAATTGATCTATAATTTCCAATTTCTGATTTATCTCCTTTCTTATGCAGCAAAACTATGATTGCATTATTCCACTGCTTAGGCGTCACACCTTTTCTAATGCACTTTGTGAAGAGCCTTGCCAGTTTTTGTATTATGTCTCTTCCTCCCAATTTTAAAAACTCTACAGTAACTTCATCTTCCCCCGGGGTTTTCTGATTCTTCATTTTCTTCAATGCATGTTCTACCTCATCAGAAAGAATATCGGGTATGTCGTATGTGTTGCTACTTTGCAATCCATCTTCCCCACTGCTGGTATCATTCCCTCGCTCCTTGTATAATTCTCTACAGTAGTCTTCTGCTATTTGAATTATGCCTTCTCTGCTGTTTATAAGTACACCATCGCTATTCTTCAGTTTCAGTATCATTTGTCTTTCTGTATTACTGCTCATGGCTGCTCATTTAAATCCTTTGTTTTCCCTTAATGCTTGTTCTACGTTTCTTGTGTTAAAACTTCTTATGTCCTCTCTGAGTCTCTTTCTAATGGCTTTGCATAACTCAGTATACTCAATTTTCTCCCTGTCAGTGTTTTTCTTGCTCTTCATTTGTCGTCTTCGGTTCATCATGACAAGTGTTTCTTGACTAATTTTTTCTTCTTTGGATTTCTTTTTCCCTATAGGTTTCTTGGGCTTTATCACTTTCAGAAAGTTGTAATATTCCTCGTCGATATCTTGGTCCTGAGCAGTCTGCAGAAGCTCAAACTTGTTGTTAAGTTCCAGTACATACTGCTTTTTCTCCTCCTCTGTTATCTCAAAGACCTTTGTATTATTTACTCGAGTCAGTTTTTTCCTTTCCTTTCCTACATCTATATCAAGTGTACATCTTACCATTCTGTGATCACTTCCAACATTTACCTTATTCAGGATGGTAACATCATTCACAATATATCTTCTGTTAGTGATGATGAAGTCGATTTCATTAGTTGTTAATCCATTTGGACTCTTCCATGTCCACTTTCTGTTCACCCTTTTTTGAAAAAAGTGTTCATTACTGACAGTCCTTGAGATTCTGCAAATTCCACAAGTCTTTCACCTCTTTTATTTCTTTCACCAATTCCAAAATTTCCTATAGTTCCTCTTTCTGCGCTGTTTTGCCTTTTTTTCCAACCTTAGCATTGAAGTCCCCCATAATAATAGTGTAGTGGGTTTTCTGCTCATCTAGAAGACTCTCAATTTCGGTGTACTGTACATTTCTTGAACCTCTTCATCATCATGGCTCGATGTTGGTGCATAAATCATTATAATCTTTAGCTTGTACCTCTTAGAAATCTTGAGTATTAGTCTTGACACCCTTGGTGATGTATTTTTGAATTCCAAAATGTTGTTTTTAAAATCTTTATGGACCAGAAACCCAACTCCACCTTCACTCCTTTCACTGTTTCAAATGGTGTACAGCAGATTTCCACTTGATAAACTTATAAGTGATTCATTTCTTCTTCTTGTTTCAGCCAAACCGATGATATTCCAATTCACATTTTCTAATTCCTTTTCCAGCTCTAATATCCTGTCTTCACCGATGAGCGATCTTATGTTATAACAGGCCAAGTTCAGTTTCAGTGCATGGCAGCCTGGTCATACCCAGAGATTCTTAGCACCCTCTGCTTCCACTCTGATCCTCTCGCTGCCGTAAGAGGGAAAGTGAAAGCTGCTGGGGACTGAGGGCCATTTGTTTTGTCGTGCTGTCATATGCTGGAGGGTTTGGTCTTTTCCTCTTCACGCTGACCAGGCGTCTTGAAGAGAACCACTCTACACGTTCGTTGCCACCTAAGTGACGGTTGGTTGGTTATTTGATTTTTAGGAGCATTAGCAACTAAGGCCATATTGCTCCGTGAATATACGGTGGTCATTCCCTGACCTTTCCGCATCCTCCGTATTTGGTGGTGACGGGCTCGAGTCCCGGTCTAATCAAGAAGCGTGTGCTACGCACTGCTGCTCCTTCCCACCTGGCTACGGAGGCGCCTGTAACTGGTGGAGGGGAAATCCAGCTGACCTTTGAATTTCCTCAAACTGTCAGCCTCTACCACCCATGCAGGTAACTTATTCCGGTAATTTATAACTTGCTAGCTAAAATAAAACTTCCTGCAATCCAGTCTAAACAACTCCCCCCATAACTTGAAATTATGGCCCCTAGTTCTAGAATCAGTTATAACCGTGAAAATTTCGTCCTTATTCATTTTGATTATACCTCTCAGAGCCTTAAACACCCCAATCAAATCTTCTCTAAGGTCCTTAGTTTCCAAGCCTACAACCCACATATTCGTAGCCTTTCCTCATATGGACGCCCTTCTGCCGATCTCACCAGGCGAGTTACGTGTCTCTGAACCCTTCCAAGAAGCACAATGTCTTTCTTTAGGTGCAGTCTCCATATCAGAACACGGTATTCCAATTGTGGTCTAACAATAGCCTTATATAATGGGATTATGACGTCCTTATCTCTACTAGCGATTGTTCGATAAATCATCAATCGAATGGGTCACCATGGGCCTTCCTTGCAACCTGTCTACAGTGCTCAGAGAACTCCATGTCTGACCGTATCGTAACACCCAAGTCCCTTTCCTCCACTACCGGCTTTAGTTCAACTCCACCAAGTGTATAAGTTATTTTGGGGTTACTGTTCCCCAGGTGCAATACCTTACACTTTGCTGGATTAAAGCATAGATGCCATTTTTCTGACCATCTCTGAAGTCTATCTAGGTCATTCTGAAGAAGCTCTGCTTGGCGGCGATCATTAACTATTCTACCAATCTCGAAATCATCTGCAAATTTAGACATAACGCCTTCTATCTCTTCATCGATGTCATTTATGAAAATCAAAAACAGTAGTGGTCCTAATACTGATCCTTGGGGAACCCACTTCTTACATCAACCCAATCTGAGGAATAATCATTTATCACAACCCTCTGCCTCCTGCCCTGAAGCCATCCAGCTAAGGATTTTCCCTGTGATTCCAACATGTTCCAGCTTATAAAGTAACCGCTCATGTGGGACTGAGTCAAATGCGTTGCTGAAATCCAAATAAACAATGTCGAAGTTATTCCCAAAGTCCAGCTCTTGAGTGACTCTGTCAAAATAGCTAACCAGATTAGTTAAACATGATTTTCCCTTTACAAATCCATGCTGAGTATCCTTCAGAATTCCATTTCTGACTAAATGATTCTGAATTCCAACTTTGATCACTGTCTCTATGATTTTCCCTACCACTGAAGTTAGACTAACCAGCCGGTAATTTCCCACTTCACTCTTAGAACCGCCCATATGTATTGGAGATACATTGGCACTTTTCCAATCCAATGAAATCACTCCCGAGTCCAGTGATACTCGCATAATTAGCCTCAATGGTTCAATGCACTCACTTGCCGCCTCCCTTAATATATGGTATATGCCCAGGAGCTTTACTGGCCTGTAGGCTCGAATTTTTATTCATTAAATAAACATGTGAAATTTCAACATCATTAATTACATTTTTTTCAACTTCACTCCCAGAATTTCTAATTGACGTGAAGCGTTTTCTTCTGTAAATATCAATGCGAAGTAACCGTTGAGTTCATCTGCAACTTCAGCTGGGATATCTAATACTATCCCACGTCCATTACATAAGTGTCCGATCTGGTTTGTCCTTCTCTTCTTTGCATTTATATATGTTAAGAATTCCTTATCCCCCGCGGCGCCTCCATAGCCAGGTGGGCAGGAGCAGCAGTGCGTTGCACACCTTGATTAGACCGGGGTTCGAGCCTGTGACCACCAAATACGGAAAGGTCAGAGAATGACCACCGCATATCCCCGGAGCAATATGGCCTTAGTTGCTAATGCTCCTAAAAACCAAATAACAACAACCCTATCCTCCCCTCTGCTCTTTTTGCCAACGATTTCTTATAATCTACCTTTGCCAGCCTAACCTTTTCTGTAGCACTATTACAGATCAATTTATAGCTGATATAGACTTCGGTATTTTTATTGCTCTGTAACTTTTCCATGCCGTCTTTTTCTGGTCAAATAGTCTGCTCAAATAATCGAATAGTATTGGCGAACTGCTCCGACACTTAGGATATTGAATTCGAGGACATAATTAGCATGTCCTCGAATTCAATGTCGTTTTTTCAAGCCAACATGAAATAGAGGAACTGATGGGAAAGCATTTTATATGCGCCGAAAAAACTTTTAAAAGTTAATTATGAGAGTATCAATAAATATACGACATTCATTAGTATTGAGTTCAATGCCTTGTTCGTTCAGACCACTAAATAACTGGCGCCTCCGTAGCCAGGAGCAGCAGTGCGTAGCACACACTTCTTGATTAGACCGGGGTTCGCGCCCGTGCCCACCGGATGCGGAAAGGTCAGGGAATGACCACCGCATATCCCCGGAGCAACATGGCCTTAGTCGCTAATGCTCCTAAAAACCAAATAACAAACATAAATAACTAGAAACACTTTGTAACAGTTTTCGATATACGGTACTGTAATTTCAGTTCATGCTTTTAGTAATCTCCTGTTGTCACCTAGCACGAAGGACTTCTGCTTGCTATTTTAAAGTTTAAATCATGAACTAAATCATTCAACTCTTCTTGCTTAATTAAGTGCGGCGCTTAATAAATTTCTGGTTGTTAGGGCAAATTTGAAGTGGTCCAGCAAAGTGATGAATATAACCCCAGGGGCTCACCTCTGTTGAGTAAGGGCTAGGCAAACCCAGGGTCCTGAGCTGGATATCATCATTCTTCTCTTTCTTGCTTTGTTGGTGATTCCCTTCTACTTCTCTCTCTCTCTCTCTCTCTCTCTCTCTCTCTCTCTCTCTCTCTCTCTCTCTCTCTCTCTCTCTCTCTCAGGGTAGGGTAACTTGGGAATTTTTTTTTACTGGTGCAGCATAAGCCTCAGGCTTACTTGCACCATATGATTAATAATAATAATATCCTAGCGATATTCATCACTATTCCTTTATTCTAAGATGTTGGGGGATCTGTTACCGGCAGGTCTTCATTGTGCAGAACAAGCCTTATTTTAAATAATAAATTAAGATATTTGAAGCTGTGCTTGGTATTTCTGGAATTTCCTGATATTTTTGTCATGCAGAAAAATAAACTGTCAATGTGACTGCGCGGTTCTAGCCACACCATAGGAACAGTAAATGGCATACAGTACTTAGCTATATCTTCAGATTTGTGGTGCTGGAAATATAACACATATGTGGAACCCAATGCAGCCAAAGTACGGAATATACACTCTTAATAACAGTGTAGATTTTCTTGTACAGAGTTTTTATTGTAAACCGTCCACACATGTAGGGTGGAATGTCAGGGTGATTCAGACACAGATGAAACAAACAATATGAAGTAGTTAAATTGTAGACATACTACATTACAACTTTTTTTTTTTTAATGAAACCCCAAACACAATAGGTATTACAACATATAGTACTTCGTATCGTGCACAGGCTAAAGGTTCACAAGATGAAAGAGAAAACTGTTGACATTAGACTTGAATTTCTATCCATAATTTTCAGGAAATACGTGTGAAGGGAGGTTGTTCCAGAAAATGGAGGTTGAAGGAATCAATGACAAAGAAAAAAAGTTGGTTCTGTGAGTTTGAAACAGTAAATGGCTGCTAATTGCTTGCGGCGCATGTTCGGACTTGTTTGGGAGGGAGGGGGAGAATTACAGAAGCCAATTCAGAAGAACAGTGCCTATGGAAGTACAGCAGAAATAGAACGTCAGAAATAATTTGTAAGAAACGGGTCATTAATTAACCTAACTGCCGTCTTTTGAATCGAGCATAGAAACCTGAGAGAGATTATGAGGGGCCACTGACCCATGCGTGAGAAAAATATTGTATTGTAGGAGGAATTTGAAAAGTGGGATGCTAGCAGGACGGCTTTATCTTTAGATGAGGTGACAGTAGAGCCATCGTGTTTTGAAAGAGGTGGAAGACATGGGGAAAATTTGCGGCCAATAACTTTGAAAGGAACTAGAATGCTCGACTACGACCTAGATAAGAAAAAAGATTTCTACTCGTAGCCTGTTCAAAATATAGTTTGGACTGATTAATAACTGCTTTACAATTGTTGTAACTTTGATGTAGACAGAAAACGAACCTGGAGATTTGGATGCAAGCTAATTGCGATATGCATCATTATTATCTTGAATAGCCTATTTATTCGAAAGCCAAAGTTTAGATAAAATACAAGATTTTAAAGTGGATTGTGGGATAAAGGATTTGATTCCAGCAAGAATATAATTTCTCTGACACGATATGCGCAAACATTGACATCACCAGACTGAAAACTAATTTGAACAATGAAAAGAAATCTCGCAGATAATCTCATTTTGCATTCTTAATGCCAAACAATAAAAGCTGATCATGGCTCCATTGGAGAAGAGACCATCACTAAGTTGCGATCTGAGGTGCACAGAGGACCATTCACGTCGACCCTGTACGTGAAAGGGTTGTTTGTGAGAAAATTGCAAAAGCCTCAGCTTCTCGACCAGCTGGGTCCATGTGACTAAAACGGAACCCAGCTGAAGTTGTGAACATTAAAATCACCAAGGAAAATTACCTCACTGTTAGGAAAGTTGGACTGGAGAAAGTCAAGTTTCAAAGAAAGGAAATCAAAGCTTTCAAAGTGATTAGTGGAGTTGGGAGAACGATAGAGGTAACAGATGAATTTGACAGAATGTAGTAGAGAGGTTTTAAGCCGGAGAACACAGAAAATAGGAGTTTCCAAATTACCAAGTCTCTGACAGGGAATATCAGAACGGACATGTGCACAAGTACTACCTGCGAAGCGAAAGGAATTATACAGCGAATAATTCGGACAACTGAGATGAGCAGCAGTTGAATCAATCGATAAGTGGGATTCAGTCACAGAAAGTAGATGGGGTTTGGCAGATTGTAAGTGGAAATGGACATCATTGCGATTAGAACTGAGACCACAGGCCGCCGTAGCCTAGTGGTCAGGCGAGCGGGTGCATAAGTACACGTGCCTTGAGTGACCGGGGTTCAAGCCCGTGAGTACTGAACACGGTGCTGTTTCTTGTATTCTATCTATCTTGTGAACTCCTCTGACTGTTTGGTCGTCCGGGGTATAAACAGAAATTCATTTCACAAATGTACATATTTATTATGTACATTTGTGAAATGAACAAGGAAGTGTTTGGGAGGTTTAAATATTTTCGCAGGTAAATTTTTTCTATTTGTCTGACTATTCATTACGTACTCAATAGTAAGAAAAGTTGCGGACATGTATGAAGTTATGAAAATTTTGGATATGGTGTACACAAGACAAAAATATACCCAGTTCCTTGACATAACGTGGCCCCGAAAATGCCACTCCCCCTGCATACACACTTGTCGAACTATCCCCAGTCACTTTTTGGCAGAGTAGAGGCTATGAGATTATACGCTAGTTAATCCGGATATCTACTAGAGAACTGCCAATAGGTTTGGTCCGGTGGATTAGCTAACGGCAAGCTGCAAATACCGCTTTAGGACTGTACCCTCGAAATGTAAGGAAGATTGGATCTTCTCGCCTTGATGTCCATAAAACCTCAATGACGTCAATCATACTGCATGACAGAAGAGATGGGGAGGTGGTTTTCACCATTTCAAAAACTGCAATAAGTAAAGTGGTAGTATTATAGCAGTTGATGAATCATCTACCACCTAGTATTTCCTGATAACACAGAGGGGCGGCATTTTTTTATTGATAAAAAATAAATTGCACACTAACAACCAGAAGGTCTTATGTGGCAATGGTAACAACTTTGTACACGATAATGTCAAAAGGTTAACTATGTACATAAATTATATACACCTTGACCCCTGCTTACATTGGTTCACACCTGGGTGAGCACCTCAGTATACTAGGAGCCATATTTTAGGATTAGCACACGGTGGCTATAATCAAGGTTACTAATAATCCCGCCTTCGTGAAGGTGCAAGCAGAAGATTTGGTGGACGCAGACAGATAGGAGTTCGCCAAAATTCAGCCAACTTGATTCAAGTATCACCTAGATATCAGTTCCTTCAGTGTTTCAAACTCACAGGTAGCAAGACGAGCTTGTCATCCATGAGAGAATGTATGTGACAAGCTCAAGGACCATCTTTCCATTACTGAAAGAGAGGGTGGGAGGCAGAGAGACATGAATGAACATGTTAAACCAAGCCAACATTACTGCCATCTATAACCACATGGCAAGCATTATTATTTTTAGGTAACGCAACAGATCAGGGATATATATATATATATATATATATATATATATATATATATATATACTTACCTAAATTGTACAATGGCTGTTCAATAAAGAATTATCATAATTTTTTTTCACAATATACCTTTATCAATCATCCATATTTTGATGGCCCTTTTCAAAATAGTCCCCATCTATGAAATGTACTTACTCCAACGTTTCTGTCATACTTCAAAAACATGGTGGAAGCCATCTTATGACATGCGTCTGAGAATCGCCTCCGATACCTTCACAACGTGTGACGACTGGAAACGTTTTCCTCACAGCTCCTTTAACTTTGGAAATAAAACAAAAATCGCAGGTCAGGGCTGTACAGCAGACGAGAAACACATCTGACGTTAATGCTGGCTAAGTACTCAATGGCAATATGAGGTCTCACATTGTCGTGACCATCCATCCACAGCGTGCGATTGTGGTCGTTTGCGACGAATGTGATCCCGTAAAATGTGCAGTACAGTTCGGTAGTATGGTCCCTTAACAGTCGTATGACGTGGCACACAACATGCTGGTAAACCATTCCTTGAATAAAAAAAAAAAAAAAATTACCATAACTTATCCTGCAGAAGCCACAACTTCTGCCTTTTTCGGTGTTGGCGATGACGTGGACTCCAGAGTTGCTTACTCTCTGAGTCGAAATGATGACGCCATTTCGCATCCGCCGTTATTACCTTGTGCAGAAACTCAGTCTGCGCGTGTAGCACAGTGGTATCGTCACCGTCCTTCCCACACCGGGTGGAAAATACCCGGGTTCGAAACCAGTCGATGACGCGAGGAACTTTTATGGCCCTTTTTTTTTCCCGTGGCTGTGTTAGTCATAGTCAGGCGTATATAGCAAGATTTTTCCCCGGAACTCGGGGGTTATTCGTCCAGCTAAGCAGGCAAATCGACCAGAGAACACACACAATAATATGGGTAGTTGAAATTACATTTCAAGGTGACCCTAATAAAATGGTTTAGTTTTTTTGTTTTTTTTGTGGAGAAACTCCCCCACCTTCAGTAACCATCCGTTGCAGATCTTGACAAACCTCCATTCGAACTTGCTGTTGCTCAGGTCTTGGAACCCAGCATGCACAAACACATGTCATATGCGAATGGTCATGAAGGATACCGTTCATGTTCCCTACTGATATTCTTAACATCTCTGCCAGTTACTTTACTGTTATACAATGATCACCTCTCATGATTAAAATAAATAAATAAATTTTCTGTTTATACTCCGGGACGACCAAACGGTCAGAGGAGTTTACAAGATACACAGAATACAAGAAACAGCACCGTATTCAGCAGTCACGGGCTTGAACCCCGGTCACTCAAGGCACGTGTACTTATGCACCCGCGCGCCTGACCACTAGGCTACGGCGGCCTTTACAGAAGCAGCGTTTATGGTTTCTGCAGTGATAGCAGTGGTTGAAGCTCCAGGACTACTAATTTTTGTGATTGAATCACATCCATCTTTAAACATTCTAAATCACCTGCGAGCTTTGCTATAAAAAGTTGATTCAACATAAGCCTTTTAAAATTTCACACACTTTGGCTGATGTTTTCTTGAGACAGAAACAAAATCTGAGAGCACCCAGTGGCGGGTTATACCTTCATGGGGCCCAAGGCAAAATGGAATTTGGGGGCCCCATCTAAAGGAAAAACTAATAAAGACATTTTCAATTTCATTTTATTATGACAACAAAACAAACAAATTATATGACATAAGAACTAAATATAAATTTCGATCAAAATCAGCAAAACAATTTTTTAAAAAACGTAATAATTTTCAAATTAATCTTCAAGTAAAGTTCATTGACCTTGGCAGGTAGAAACTTCAGTTTCCGATAAAAATCACTTAAAAATATTAGTAAAAAACAAGATCAAGGTGTTTGTTCAATTGTGGTTTCCCCTATATGCCGCTGTAGAATCTGAAAAGAATAAGGCCAAGGCCAGCAAGAGTATGATGTATGTGTGTTCTTATGTTAAGTGTCAGCACCTGGCGACTTCGCAGCAAGGGGACACCAGGTCCCCTGATTCAGTAAAAAACAGCAATGAGTTTTTGAAACAATGGTTTTGGGCCATCCCTCTAATCGAGACCCTAGGCAGATGTCTTTTTTTGCTTATAGGATAACGTGCCACTGAGAGCAGCATACGTCAGGCCCATTGTTACCTAGGTGAAACTGACCAGACAAACTTGCTGATCGACCGCTACTGTGCACACGAGTGAATTGCGCAGTTGTCATGTGATTAAGCCTGGTTTGGTTTTAAATTCTGTAGAAATGTGACAGTATGAGCAATGTGAGGTCTCGCATTATTGTGATGCAGCATTCATCCAAATGCGTGCAGTTGTGGTCGCTTGCGACAAATGTGATACCGCGAAGTGTGCAGTACAGTTCCGTAGTAAGGTGTCGTAACAGTCGTATGAATGGCACAACATGCTAATATATCATTCCTTGAATGTCAAAAAAAAAAAAAAAAAAAAAACGAGATTACCATAACTTATCCTGCAGAAGCCACAACTTCTGCTTTTTTCGGTATTGGCAATGACGTTGGACTTCCAAACAGAGTTTTGTTGCTTACTCTCTGGGTTGAAATGATAAAGCCATATCGCATCCGCGTAATCAGTGGTATCAGGGCCGGCCCGAACAAAAGCGGAACCCAGTGCAAAGTTGACTTGCGGGGCCTTGATACAAATTCATACAACAAAATAATTTATTGCATTTTGATATTTATTACATTGCACAAATTGGTTTAGTAAGGATTACATGAAAATGATAAATAATTAAATTCTTTTAATAAATTTAACATTTCAATCACAAAAAAATCTTTAATAAATCAAATAAGAAAAAAATTTAAAAGGCCTTTTAAATGTGAATTTGCAGTACCGATATCTACATTTGAATTTTGAAATATCTTGCTCACAATATTTACTTCATTCAGTATGTCATACCAAATGACCAAACTTAATAAAAATTCAAATGAAGTTTATTTTCGATTGATTGGATTTCGGATTTCGTTTTCATGTCACTGGTATGTTCATAAAGGTATTTCAAAGCTAGAGAAAATTGTGGTCCTTGGTATCTCACACATTTCACACTTTAGAGGCGACATTTCCACCTCGTTGCTGACAGTGGTTTTGGAGTAAGATGTTTGACATGCTCTTTTAATATATCCCAGCGTATCACAGAATTGCAAAAATATTATATATGCTTTGTAAAGTCCCAAAAAATGAATTTTCAAGAGAAGATAATTTTGAAATGTCTCCAAGAATGTATATTAAAAATTTTGCGACAGTATTAAAAAAAAAAAAAAAAAAAAAGAAACTATTTTTATTTTGCAAAATCAGTCAGCGGCGCGGGGCCTTCAGAAACGCGGGGCCTTGTGCGCTCGCACCCCCCTCGGACCGGCTCTGAGTGGTATCGTCACCGTCCTCCCCACAGTGGGTGGAAAAGGCCCAGGTTCGAATCCCGTCGATGATACGAAAAACTTTTATGGGCATTTTTCACTCCGTTGATGAGTTGGTCGATCTCAGACATACACAGCAAGGTTTTTTCTCAGAACTGGGGTTTTTCATCTAGCAAAGCAGGTAAATCGACAATACACGTGGGTAGATGATATAACTCTCCGGGTGACGTTAATAGATAGGTTTTTTTTTTTTTTTTTTTCGTGCAGAAACTCACCATCTTCAGTAACCACCCGTTGCAACTATTGACAAACCTCCATGTGACCTTGCTGTTGCTCAGGTGTGAGTAGCCTTGAAACCCAGCGTTCACAAACACGTGTCATATACAAATAGCCATGGAGAATACAATGCTTGCTTCCCACTGATATTCTCTACCTCTCTGCCAATTGCCTTATGGTTATATAACGATCTTCTCTCATGATCATGGAAGCAGTGTTTATGGTTTCCGTGGTGAGAACAGTGGTTGGAGCTTCAGGACTGCGGATTATTGTAATTGAATCATGTTCATCTTTAAACATTCTAAACCACCTGCGATCTGTACTATATGAAAGCGTCTATTCACCATAGCCTCTTTTCACATTTCATATGCTACTTGAGACGGAAACAAAATTTGAGGGCAGCATACTGTTCCGCGCGTGACACGTCTATTATTAGTAGGCAAAACTGAACAGGCATAAACTTGACCGACTGCAAAGTCACACTTGCGCAGTAGCTATATCATGCAGGTTGGTTTGATCTTAAATTTCGTATCTCAGCTAGGAATAGCAAGTGGTACAGTTGTTCATGAAATATTATGATCATTCTTTATTGAACAGCCCTTATAGCAAGATATAGGTATTATGGATAACATTTGTGTTAATATATATAGAAATTGTGACGAGATCTGAAATTTTAGAAATTATTTTCGAAGAGTCTCCAAAGTCACATCTGGGAAGTGTCTGTTGAAACTCTGGGAGCCTTGAGCACAAAGAGGGGGGTACTGCGAAGGTTTCTTCCCAACGCCAATTAACCGTTCCAGATGTTCATGTGATCATACTTTGATGAGCACAGAATGTTGTTGTTGTTGTGTTGTTATTTGGGTTTTAGGAGCACTAGCAACTAAGGTCATATTGCTCCGGGGATATGCGGTGGTCATTCCCTGACCTTTCCGCATCCTTCGTATTTGGCGGTCACGGGCTCGAACCCCGGTCTAATCAAGAAGCGTGTGCTACGCACTGCTGCTCCTGCCCACCTGGCTACGGAGGCGCCGAGCACAGAAGGAATGCCTTTATTTTAAGCACACGGACTATGTGGACTGCAAGTTGGAGGAGAGTGCAGATTTGGATGTCGTTATTGTTACAAATACTATGACATGTCATATAAATCTTTTTTTTTTTTTTTTTAAACTATTTTATTGAAATTAATGAAAGAAAAATTATTAAGGCTATTAAATAGTTTTTCAATATATCTGTAATACGGGCAGTTACCGCTTTACGAGTTCCCGGGTTTACGAGGTTTTTTCCCCCAAGTATCAACAAAATCGAAAATATGACCATTAATTGCAAAATAATGAATGTTAAACATTTATAAATCCCACATTTCAAACCAAGCGGGTAGCTATACAATACAGTGCACCCCGCTTTACGATATTAATCCGTTTCAGAGACCATCGTATCGTGAAAATATCGCAATGTTAACCCAATAACACATTATTCTTTAGTTATTCGTTCCAACACCTCAGAAGTTGAAATTTTCGCTTCAAAACTAAGCTATTTATCTCTCTAAAATGTCATTTTATAATGTAAATTGTTACTAGTTACCAATTAAAATCATTAAAATGCACTTTCATAGTCATCATATGTTCTGTTATAAGAACCAATTTTGAACAGCTTTGTGATATTTTTCTAAAGCACATTTCTGGAAGTGACTTCGAGAAATGTGCTTTAGAAAAATAGTCACTTCAAACAAAAAAAAAATCACTTCCAGAAATGTGCTTTAGAAAAATATCACAAAGCCGTTCGACCATAAAACAATAAAAATAAATTGCACTTTTCGGTTTATTGTGCTTTTCTGTTAGTGCAATTCATTATAAACGGGTAGTAAACTCGATATTATCCAATTTGTGAAAATACCGATAGCTGGAATTGTGTGGGATTTTACGTTATTATGGTGAAATGTGTTTCCCCTTCACTGCAATCTTCAATCATATAAAAAACATAAATAAATTTTTAGAATCTCCTCTTCATTCTTTTTTTTTAAGCTTCGTAAACTTGTTACTCACCGTGAATTGTGTTAGTTGCAATCTCACTTGCACATATCTTGTTAATTGCAATTTGTGCGTGCCGTTAAAAAATGCTTATGCATGCTATCGTGAAATTTATAAAGAAAAGTGAAGAGATTATCTTGGAAACAAACGCCTTTTGAAGCATTTCTGAAGAAGACGTCTCCTTGTGCAAAAAAAAAAAAAAAAAAAAAACCAATAACAGTGCTGACCCAACGATGAGTGATCAACGAGAGTGCATTTAGTCGATGATGAAGAATAAACATTCTTTAACATTTGTTAAGTCATAAGTAATTTCTTTAAATTACTTGATTTTACAGGCTGTTTTCATTTCTTTGGATAAATCAATCATTTTTTAAACAAACTAATTAGCTAAATAATTTCATTGTTGAGAACGTAACCCTTGTTTTTAACATTATGTCTATGGGAAAAAAATTCCCGCTTTACGAGCGCACGCTAGGAACGAATTAACTCGTAAAGTCGGGAACTACCTGTACATTATCAAGCGATGATGTACAAGTAGTTCCCAACCAGACAGCCTTACAGTCGAAGTGATCAATTCAACACGTTGAAAGCAGCCCCCCCCCCCCCCAAGAGGGTACTAGTTAATTCTAGTTTAGCACCGCTATATCTCTCCCGCACTATCACTTGCAATGGAGAACTAGTGTTTTGTTTATTTTTTGTTTTTTTCATAGCCGAATATTCAGTTTAAAATGGCGAAAACAGAAATTTTTAAGAATAGACAAGAACCATTACAGAATTATGAATTACCAATTCCAAAAATTTATTTACTTTATTGTTTTCAGAAATAATTTAAAACTGGCAAGTATAAAAATTTGAATGGTTGATATTGTTTATTACTTAAATAAATCTCAAGAGCTTTATAAAATGAGCTATAACTTCACTAACGTAAAATTCACTCGCAATGTCATTTTCAATCAATAAGTAGCGAAATTGTTAACCTGTTTTTGAATCATCGTTGACAGCATGTAAATTTTTAGTTGTGTAAAATTCTTTCCTCAACTGCATTTTGAAAATTTAGAAGAACTGCGAGAGTAATGTGTTAGTAATAGGGGCGACCTGTCCATATAGGCAACATAGATGGCACCAAAAAAAAAAAAAAAAAATCTCAGATTGTTATTATTACTAGCCATATAGTGCAAGGAAGCCTGAGGCTTATGCTGCACCAGCCAAAAAAAAAAAAAAAAAAATTTCCGAGTTACAATTGGATGGTTCGACTCTACACTATCTCAGAGAAAGGCGCTCAAGTCGAACCATCCAATTGACATCATCCTCTTTCTCCCAAACTCCAAGGGCAGACATAGGGGCTCACATCTGGTGAGTATGGGCTTGGCACACCCAGGGTCCTGAGCTGGATATCATCATTCTTCTCTTTCTTGGTGATTCCCTTCTACTTCTCTCTCTCTCTCTCTCTCTCTCTGGGTAATTCAGATTTTTTTTTTTTTTTTTTTTTTTGGCTGGTGCAGCATAAGCCTCAGGCTTCCTTTCACCACATGGCTAATAATAATAATAATCTATATAACTTTTCTTTAAGACATAGTCGAATATTCGATTTAAATATTGTTGAGTGCGCAGTAAGTACATAATTATCTCTAAGTATTTGAGTGCGCAGTAATTCGTACATAGTTATCTATATTTTTCTTACTCTTTCGTGCACACTTCACGGTAAAATTTTATAAATTTTCTCCAAAAACAAGCATTAAAATTGAAATAATTGCTCCTACACACCCAAATTTGTTTTTAACAAGTAGATGAACTAACCAATTAACAAGTAGGTGAACACAACAAAAGAGAAAGACAATACGAGAAGCGGTGATGGCGATTGGCAACAATGACGTCAACTATAATAACCAAGGCTACGAAATACAAATTAGTTTTTGCAGTACAATAACATGGCGTGTTTTCTTCCTTTTATGTTTTCTTTTTTTATGTGCCACTCCGGCTACTTCCCGCTGTCCCCAGATAAAGTTTTTCATTGAACTAATTAAAAATATATAACTATTTCTCTTCACTCTTCTGAGGATATTATGTGGTTTTTGTAATTTTGGCATATCAGGGATATAGCAGCAAAATTTAACAAAATTTAACGAAAAAAATTGCAAAACGAAAAATTAGTTTTGCAATTTTTTTAGTTAAATTAATTTTTCAATTTTTAATTGCGTTAAATTGATTTCTGATTGTGTTCATTTGATTTTTAATTATTGTTAATTATTTCTAACTGTAGTGTAAGGTTTTCGATTTTTTAATTGTTTTCGTTTTAATTTCTGGAGAGTATCATACGGAAGTGTGCTACGTATCATATTGAGGTAAACTTCTCTTATTCTTTTACCGGGGGGGGGGGACCTCACATCTGGTAAGTATGGGCTTGTCACACCCAGGGTCCTGAGCTGATATCTTCATTCTTTTCTTTTCTTTCTTGGTGATTCCTTTCTACTTCTGACGCTTACGCGCGCTCTCTCTCAGGGTAAATCGGGAATTTTTTTTCGGCTGGTACAGCATAAGCCTCAGGCTTCCTTGCACCATATGGCTAATAATAATTGATATCAACGTAGAGCGTATTGAGCATTATAGCTCTGGTTTATACTATCATAATTATATATATATATATATATATATATATATATATATACTAATTCAATATCGTAAACTTGAAGCCTTTAAACTGACCCTAATAGTGAAGGCTATTCTATCGCTCAAACAATGAACTGGTTTTTGGTGCGAGCCACTAGGATGCTGTTTTTAACTCTGAAAGGCCCAGAGAATAGGAGAACCGTTCTACAGAAGTCTAAAAATAGAAGCACACCCATTGGCAACCTGAATACCACGTGAATAAAGGTAGACACTTAGAATGAAGTTACACGCCTTTATAGTTATAAATTCCAAATATTTTAAATTCCAGAAGCGGCATTTTGTAGAATTGGTTCCATTGGATGGCAAATAGAGTGGACCTGCGATTTAGGATTGGTTTACTGTACGATCAAATCACTTCACGATGGTGACTCTCCATAATGAAATACCGTTCACTATACGATATGTAGTAAGCGCCGATCATTGTGACCACGTTTGCCAATTCAGTTTTAATATTATTAATTAAACGGCGATTCTAATAAGTGAAAATAGGAGGAATACATGTATTATCCACAGACTATAAAAGTAAAGATATTATTATTAACCATATGATGCAGGGGAAGCCTGAGGCTTATGCTGTGTGTGTGTGTAAGAATCACCAAAAAAGAGAAGAATGACGATATCCAGCTCGGGACCCTGGGTTTGCCAAGCCATAAAGCAAAATCTTACACTTTATATTATCTAACCAAATAAAATTAAATGATACGTGAAAATCGGAAGAATATTTTCCACAGGTTAGTAAAATAAAAATAAATTCATGCCTATATACATAGATAGCTTAATTAACATTGTAATATGTATGTACTAATTGATATTTCTATACACTGACTTTTTTTTTTTGGTTGTAAAATTTAAAACAGTAACTGACCTGCACATCTGGTGAGTATAGGCTTGGCACATCCAGGGTCCTGAGCTGAATATCATCATTCTTCTCTTCCTTGGTGATTCCCTTCTACTTCTGACTGCTCTCTCTCTCTCTCTCTCGGTAACTCAGATTTTTTTTTTTTTTTTTGGCTGGTGCAGCTAAAGCCTCTGGCCTCCTCGCACTATATGGTTAATGATAATGATAATAATAATAATAACTCACAGAATTCCAGTTATCCATGTTAGCATTAGCATTAGTAGAAGTATATGATGCAAGAAAGCAAGCTTATGCAGCATCAGCCAAAAAAAAAAAAACTTCCACTTCACCCCTCCGTTCGTTCGAAATACCTGTCCAGCTGAGCCTTAAATTTATTTAGGCTATCAACTTCCACAACAAGGGATGGAAGTCTGTTCCACCAACCAACCACCAGCTGGCTAAAGACAAATTTCCACACATCTATCCTACATCTGTCTTTCCTCAATTTGAATTTATGCCCTCTCAGGTGATTATTCTGAGCAAGAGGAAGAATCCCATCAGCATTGAGGACGCTCAAACCATTCAAGGCTTTATACACCTCTATCAGATCACCTCGCCGGTGCCTAGTCTCCAGACACTGTAATTTGCAAAACTTAAGCCTTTCTTCATAAGAGCACCCTTTTGTTCCATTCACTAATCTTGTTGCCCTTCTCTGTACTCCTTCCAGCAGCTCTACATCCTTCTTGAAATGAGGCCTCCAGACCGTATACAATACTCAAGGTGTGGCCTGACCATTTCCATATACAAGGGAATAATCACCTCCTTATCCCTGCTAGAAAAATTCCTGTATAAGGCACCATGAGCTACTCTTGCAGATAAGACACCATGAGCTACTCTTGCAGCCCGTCTGCACTGCTCAGAGAACTTCATATCTGCCTGCACAATTACCCCCAGGTCCTTTTCATTCTCTACTACTGTCAGTGTGGTACCACAGAGTTGATACGTTGCTCTGGGGTTGCTGTTTCCCATATGTAGTACTTTACATTTGTCAATGTTAAACTTCATTTGCCACCTCTCAGCCCATCTGCTCAACCTTTCCAGATCCTGTTGCAGCAGCATAGCGTCAGTAGTGTCCTTAACAACCCTGCCAACCTTTGTATCGTCTGCAAACTTGGACATTAAGCTTGATATACATCATCAATATTATTTATAAATACAGAAAACAATAATGGACCCAACACTGAACCCTGAGGGACTCCACTAATAACATTAGTCCACGATGAGCAGTGTCCATTGATTACAACTCTCTGTCTTCTCCCCCTCAACCACCCCTTTATCCATAGCGGCAATTTGCCTCCAATGCCACACTGCTCCAATTTGTACAGCAGTCTTCCATGAGCAACAGTGTCAAAAGCCTTTCTAAGATCCAAGTATATAATATCAAAGTAATTCCCTGCATCCAGTTCTTTTGTGACTGCATCATAGTATCCAATCAAATTAGTCAGGCAAGACTTCCCATTAACAAAACCAGGCTGTGTCCGAGCTGTAACTGAAGTCTTGTCTAGATAATCCTGCAGTGCTTCTTTACCAGTGCCTCCATTAATTTTCCTGAGTTTAAATTTAATTTAAACTCACAGGTCTATAATTACTTGTGTCAACCTTTGATCCTCCTTTGTGAATTGGGGTCACATTTGCACAGCTCCAGTCTATGGGTACCTCCCGTGAGTCCAAGGAAGCTCTCATAATTATGGCTAAGGGTTTGCTTACTTCCTTTGCTGCCTCCTTTAATATAACTGGTTAGATCCCATCCACCCCAGGTGCCTTTCTTGTGTTTATCTTTAACAATTTCTCCTCCACTTTACTCTCAAATGTAATAAGATCGCAAATCGTGTTATCGTAAATGTAATAAGATCGAGTTTACTACCCATTTATAATGCACTAACAGAAAAGCTCAATAAACCGGAAACTGCAAATTGATTTTGTTTTATGGCTGTGACCTCCAGAAATGCATTTTGGAAAAATATGAACACAGGTGTTCAAAATTGATCCTTATAACCAAACATATGATAATGATGAAAGTGTAGTGCATTTTAATGATTTGAATTATTTTGAAATTTGATTTTATAAAGCAGCTGATTCTACTAACCAGTGATCATATTAATTGGCACATACTCATTTCACTTTTTGATGGCTTAAGATTGTCTTCAATCAGACCACGTCGTCTTTCCTCTCAGCCAATAGCAGCATTTGTAAATGTGTTTTGTTTGTGCATCCTTTAGTTGCAGTGATTTCTGCTGTGCTTTAATCACTATAATATTAGTTTTAATCTTTTTTTTTTTAATCAATACTAGAGGACTTCGCTTGCCGAACCCTGCTGATGAAGACTCGGACGAGAAAACGTTCGAGTCTACATCAGTCCTCTTCACTCCTAGCTCGTTCCATCAATGCTTCTCCGATGTCATAAATGTAGATTTGGCCGAATTGTGGAATGTCTCTAACGGACATTAAACTCCTTGTTCCTTTCACCATGGCACCTCCTCGTATTGACATCATAAGGGCCGCTGGCACCTTGAAGGTCTGTGTTTTCAGCATTAAAAGACACAAAGGCATAAAAATTGTTATAGATCTGAACGTTTTATCGGAAGTGTCTCCTTTTTCCATTGTCAAACAAGTCTTTAAAGCATCCGGATATTATTATTATTATATTAGGGTTACCAGTAATTGATTACATAAACCCATATTTGTGTGCGTTCTCTGGTCGATTTGCATGTTTTGCTGGACAAAAAAAAAAAAAACCATTTCTGGGGGAAAAACCTTGCTATCTACGCCTGAGACTGACTCGGCCATGGAGTGAAAACGTGCACACTAAAACATCTGGATAGGTATCTGCCATCGGCAAACATACTTTCCCTCTGTGAGAACATGAATGTGCGGCTCTTCGAAGTTTGACGTGAAAACATAATCCACTGCAATGTTGACATTCATCTACCATACCACCTAAATTGCAATATGATACTTCACTGGTTTCTTCATTATCAGAATCTTGAGAAGATCTTATGTTACGTCTGAACGTTTAATGGTTCACTGAGTTTCGGCCTGTTTTTCATCCATATTGCCTGCTACATGTGGCATTGATTTTCCACTTGCTCCATCGTAATTGAGCTTATTCTATGATTAGTTCATAACCTGCTTCTCTCTATATTTCCATGAAGACTCGGGATGGCATCGTTTTCTCTCGGCAAAGGTGGTTGCCAATTTAGGTTGCGCATTGTGTTAATTACTATGTTAGTATGCATAATTAGCAAATCAAATGTCACAGGTTCCAGACACACCTATCGAAACGTACTGATCGATATCTAATCGGAAAATGACCTATGTAATGCATGAGCAATATTGTTGCATCGAAAAGGGCATGACTAAAATATTTACAAACTATACAAATATTTAAAATACTAAATTATTTACAAATATACAAATTATATTAGATCGCTTCATCAGTTAACATTACAATGGAACATCAAATGATGCCGGGCATGGTCACGTATTAGACAGTGAACCACGTGCATGAGGTGTTGGTGAACGTTAATGCGGCAGTTATGGTTCATTTAAGTGACATAATTGTCCAGCCTCTTTTCCCACTGGCTCGAATAAATATCACTAGGAGGGAAAACTTTTTTAATGTATAGAGATATACAATTTCCAATATAAAAATCACCTTTTAGAGAGAGAAATGATGATAATTTATTAAGATATTTTCACAATATGATGGTATTTCTGGAACGGATTAATATTGTAAAGCTGGAGTCCACTGTAAGAATAAATACATTAATCATGTGCCCTGCAAGTTTACCATACCTTCTGAAATCAATGGTTGACTCAGTGGTATGCTATACAGTAAACCCCCGCTATTCGCGGGGGTTACGTTCCTGTGAAATGAGGCGCCTCCGTAGCCAGGTGGGAAGGAGCAGCAGTACGTAGCACACGCTTCTTGATTAGACCGGGGTTCGAGCCCGTCACCACCAAATACGGAGGATGCGGAAAGGTCAAGGAATGACCACCGCATATCCCGGAGCAATATGGCCTTAGTTGCTAGTGCTCCTAAAAACCAATAAACAAAACAAACAACAACATCCTGTGAAATGCTGCCAATACCGAAAACACGAATACTGAGTTATGGCTCCCATAGTAATAAAGGGGTTCCGTTCCAAAGTATGAAATATATAAGAAAACCTAGTCTAAAATTTTGTCTATGTATGTATTATATGTACCTTCATAATATGACTATGTACATAGACAGTACATAGTGAAATGCAAGCATATGGCATCGAAATGAAAATAAGAAACAATTTAATATTAAATGTAATATTTATTAGAAATTTCAAACAAATCTTTCAAACCAGCGCCTTTGCTAGCAAAAAAACTTATCTCGCCAGTGCTATCACCAGTTTCGCTAAAGTGTTGATAAAGGAGTTTTGCCTTTTCACGAATGATGAGTGAACTTAAGGGAATTTTATTTTGAGTTCGGTCTTCTATCCACAGATTTAAAGCTTTTTCCATTTTTTCTAATTTAACGTCACGAGTTACAGAGCAAATTTTTGAAGCAATTAGCGCGTTTTCACGGACACTACGGCAGATGTTTTCTTCCGATTTTTTGATTGATCGTACCGTTGACTCATTGATTTTATAATGTTTTGCCACTGAGGAGACACTTTCACCATTAGAAATGTTGTCCAGTAACTCAATTTTATTCGCTAATGTCATCACCTTCTTTGATCTTTTCACATTTCCCTCGTTATTCATAGCCATATTTTTGTACAGGTTAGAAAGAACTTGTCCACAATAAAGTCACTTTCTTCCGTTAACACGCTCGAAAAAGTCTGTTTTACGCCGCAAAAGGTTGATTTATCACTTTTGTAAGCATATAAATTGATTCAATTTATAAGCGTATAAATTAAAAGCAAACGACGAAACCCCATGACAAGCGCATAACACATACTGAACAAGGATTAGCAAGAAACATCCACGCTCGCGATTTTGTCACCCCTCTCCCCCCCCACCCACTGAGCGCTGTTTTGACAGGGAAAGATAATTTTAGCCACGCCCATGTTTTTTTATGGCGGAAAATGTTAATGGCGCTTTAAAATTCACATTTTTTAAGATTTCATTTTATATTAAATCAGCGACCGCGAATACGTGAAACCGCGAATAGCGGGGGTTTACTGTACTTTCATTTTTGTGCTTTCCAAATATGATTAAAATATACTATACTGCTCAAACTATCTAAACATCTCTGGGCTTGGGGAAAATAAACCATACCAGCCAAACATGTGTTAGAAATTGGCATAAAATCAACTATGTTAACACTAAAAGCAAGAAGATCAACGAAATACAGTATACGATTCAAAGATTTGAGCATAGCAACAGGGAGTCGGCAAAGGATGGCATATTAGCAATCATCTGTTTGTTCCACTGCAGCAAAACTGCAACACTTTTAGATAAGTACTTTCCAGTGGCATATATATAACATATGAGTCCCTTCAGCAAACCAAAATAGATGCTCATGGTCCAAGCCAGATTACGGTTGGTTCAAGGCTCCAGACTACCTAAATCTAGCCCATGTTCTGTACGGAATAATATGCCTGTAGTTTGTTAAGGTAGAGTATAATGATGGTTAAAACTGTCAACACAAAAACAAAGCAATTTATATTTCAAAAAATGTTTGCATTTGTTAAAATAATAAAAAAAAGTATGTATTATACAGTGCCCTACTATTAACATTCGGATACCCCTCCACTGATAGGTTGTCAAATCCTACCACCACAGATATCAGATAGCAATAAATATGCTCGTGGGCTTTCAAGGAGGCAAAATGGTGAATGCAAAATGCCACGATCGACGAAGTTGACAGACTTTCAGTGCAAAATGATAATACAGTGCCACATAAGCAATTGGTCTGTATGTGACATTTCACCAACACTGAAAATCCCTAGGATCGACGATTGGTGATGTGATCTGCAAAAAAACTAGGGTTGATATTGAAACCATTGCAAAACTACCTACAAACCTCTGAAGCTTATGGAATGTGACAGAAGAGCACTGCAAAGAATCATCCACTCTGAATGCAGGTCAGTTTTCAACACACAGAAGCCCTCTGTGAGAAAACTGGGACACATGTCAGAACCAGTACAATGGGTACGTCACTGCATGATGTAGATTCCAAGGTCATGCAGCCATCCACAAACCACTAATTACCCTTCTAACTTGGCATAAGGCATGCCAGTCTTGAATCATAGACCAATGGAAAGTTGTGTTTTGGAGCGCAGTCATGATCCACTAATCTGGTGCCTCCGTAGCCAGGTGGGCAGGAGCAGCAGTGCGTAGCACACGCTTCTTGATTAGACCTGGGTTCGAGCCCATGACCACCAAATATAGAGGATTCGGAGAGGTCAGGGAATTACCACCGCATATCCCCGGAGCAATATGGCCTTAGTTGCTAATGCTCCTAAAAACCAAATAACAAACAAACAAACAAACCACTAATCTGATGGTTGTAGCTGGGTGTGCTGGATGCCCACAGAAAACTACTTGCTGGACAACATCTTGACAATGAAAAATTTTTTTATTGTCAGGAAGATGTTGTCCAGCATCATTTCCCACATTTGGCCTGGTACTATTTTGGTTTGACCTAGACAAAGCATCAATACTGAGATCTATATACACATCCTGGACAATAATATGTTACCTACATTGTGGCAGCATGTCGGAGAAGCCCCACACTTGTATCAGGACAATACTCCATGTCATGTTATTGGTTTTGTAGTACAATTTTCATGAATATCAGCGACTAAGGCTTTATTCCTCCGTATATACTGTCTGTAAATTACACGTGTTCTAAAGTCGATTTTCTGTTTGCTGGGTTTCCAGGAAAAAAAAAAAAAAAACCATGCTACCCTCACCTGAGACCTCGCCTCAACCACATTGTGAAAAAGGCTCACAAAAATTCCTCATTCCATTTTTTTTTTTTTTTTTTTTTTTTAGTTGTTGGCGCATCGGCTTCTGTGGGCATAATGCACCTCCCAAGTTTTTTGCAGTACTTTGATCCAAGCCCGAGGTGGGATTCGAACCCGCAACCTTTGGGTTGCCAGGCAGGCACTTTACCCAGCTGGCTAGCCTGGTCGGCCTCGTGCCATTGACGAGACTCGAACTTGGGTCTTTTCTACCAGGGGTGGGGAGGACAGTGATCATACCAACTGTACTACCCACAAGGGCACTCCATGTCATACTGCTCATGTGAAAGACTAGTTTATAGATCCCATCTACTCCAGGTGCCTTTCTTATGTTTAAATTCAACAATTTCTCCTCCACTTTGCTCTGTTATTTGCAAAATCAATTAGTTCCTTGTTAGAGTTTAATAAACTTTTGGCCTCCACTTCTCTACAGCCTTAAATTTATTTAGGCTACAGAATTTCTCATAGTGAATGTAGATACAAAATACTCATTCAGTTTGTCAGCTTTCTGAGCAGGATCATCACTAATTAATCAACCCATCTATGTTAAGTGGTCCAATCTGATTCATCTCTTCTATAGTTTTACTTTTTGCTGTTTTTGCTTGCATCCTTGCCAAAGATTTCTCGCAATCTGCCTTTGCCTGCCTAACCTCCTTTGTGACATGATTACAGACTAGCTTATATCTACCATAGGCTTCTGTGTCGTCTGATAATTTATATGCATCCCATGCATTTTTCTTCTCTGCTACGAATCTCATTAGTTCATCTGACATCCATTTAGACTTAAACCTTGAACAATATTTCTTAGTTGGTATGAAAAGCCTAGTAGCTTCCAAGATTAATTCCTTGAATGCTTCCCATTTAGAATTTTCTGTTGGTAACATCATCAGTTGGTCCCACTGTATAGAATTTAAAAACTGTCTCAGACCAATTTGGTCACCTTTATGAAAGCAAAAACCCTTCCCTTTACTCCCGATAGTAGCTACATCTTTAAGTAAATCCGACGTCAGTACACTGTGATCACTGCCACTCCAGCTCTTTATACATAATGTGGCCTCAACAACATCCCCTTTGCATGCACACTACTCAATCCCCTCCAGTCGTTATCTGACAGGAGTAGATGCAGCAAGGTTACTCATGCTAATCCAGATGCATTAGTATTAGTAGAGGCATATGATGCAAGAAAGCAAGCTTATGCAGCATCAGCCAAAAAAAAACAAAAAAACCCCACTCCCATTTCATCTCCGTTTGTTCGAAATACCTGTCCAGCTGAGCCTTAAATTTATTTAGGCTATCAACTTCCGCAACAAGGGATGGAAGTCTGTTCCACCAAACAACTACCTCCTGGCTAAAGGCAAATTTCCACACACATATACTACAACTGTCTTTCCTCAATTTGAATTTATGCCTTCTCAGGTGATTATTTTGAGCAAGAAGAATTCCATCAGCATTGAGCATGCTCAAACCATTCAAAGTTTATACACCTCAATCAGATCACCTCGCAGATTCCTAGTCTCCAGACACTGTAATCTGCAAAACTTAAGCCTTTCTTTGTAAGAGCAACCCTTTGTTCCATTCACTAATCTTGTTGCCCTTCTCTGTACTCGTTCCAGCAGCTCTATATCCTTCTTGAAATGAGGCCTCCAGACCTGTATACAGTACTCAAGGTGTGACCTGACCATTGCCTTATACAGGAGAATAATCCCCTCCTTATCCCTGCTAGAAAAATTCCTGTATATCATTGACAAGACACCGTGAGCTATTCTTGCAGCCCGACTGTACTGCTCAGAAAACTTCATATCTGCCTGCACAATTACCCACAGGTCCTTTTCATTCTGTACCACTGTCAGTGTAGTACCATAGAGTTGATACGTTGCTCTGGGTTACTGTTTCCCATATGTAATATTTTATATTTGTCAATGTTAAACTGCATTTGCCACCTCTCAGCCCATCTGCTCAAACTTTCCAGATCCTGTTTCAGCAGCATAGCGTCAGTTGTGTCCTTAACAACCCTGCCAACCTTTGTATCGTCTGCAAACTTCGACATTAAGCCTGATATACGATCATCAGTATCATTAATAAATATAGAAAACAGCAATGTACCCAACACTGAACCCTGAGGGACTCCACTAATAACATTAATCCACGATGAGCAGTGTCTATTGATTACCACTCTGTCTTCTGCCCCTCAACCATCCCTTTATCCATAGCAGCAATTTCCCTCCAATGCCACACTGCTCCAATTTGTGCAGCAGCCTTCCATGGGCAACAGTATCAAAAGCCTTTCTAAGATCCAAATATATAATATCAAAGTTATTCCCTGCATCCAGTTCTTTTGTGACTGCTTCATAATATCCAATCAAGTTGGTCCAGCAAGAATTTTCCCTTAACAAAACCATGCTGTGTCTCAGCTATAACTGAAGTCTTGTCTAGATGATCCTGCAGTGCTTCTTTAACCAGTGCCTCCATTAATTTTCCTGGAACAGAAGTTAAACTCACAGGTATATAATTGCTTGAGTTGCCCTTTGATCCTCCTTTGTGAATTGGGGTCACATTTGCAAATCTCCAGTCTATGGGTACCTCCCCTGAGTCCAAAGAAGCTCTCATAATTATGGCTAAGGGTTTGCTTACCTCCTTTGCCGCCTCCTTTAATATAACTGGATAGATCCCATCCACCCCGGGTGCCTTTTTTATGTTTATCCTCAACAATTTCTCCTCCACTTTCCTCTCAGTTATTACAAAATCATCTAGCTCACTGTCAGAGTTTATTCACCTCTGGCATTCCCGTCCTGAATAACTCCTCATGTGTGAATGTAGATGCAAAATACTCATTTAGTTTGTTAGCCACCTGAGCAGGATTATCAACAGTTGAACCATCAATATCCAGTGGACCAATCTGATTCATTCCTTTCCTTCTAGAGTTTACACAGGTAAAGAACTCTTTGCTCATTTTCTTTGCATCCTTTGCTAAAGATTTTTCGTAATCTGCCTTTGCCTGCCTAACCTCCTTTGTGACTTGGTTACAGACCAGCTTATATCTATAACAGGCTTCCATGTCAGCCATTAATTTATATGTATCCCATGCATTTTTCTTCTCTGCCAAATGTTTCATTAGTTCATGTGACATGCATTTAGGCATAAACCTTGAACAATATTTCTTAGTTGGTATGTAAAGCCTAGTAGCTTCCAAGATAAATTCTTTGAATACTTCCCATTTTGAATTTGCTGTTGGTAACATCATCAGTTGGTCCCACTGTATAGAATTTAAATACTGTCTCAGACCATCGTAGTTGCCTTTACAAAAGCAAAAACCCTTCCCTTTACCCCTGATGGCAGTTACATCTTTGAGTAAATCCCACTTCAGCACACTGTGATCACTGCCACCTAGTGGCAGTGATCACAGTGTGCAGAAGTGGAGTTCCTTTATCTGCAGATTCTTAATGCATGAACGATCACTACTGATAATCAGATCAAGAGTATTACTCCCTCTAGTTGCCTCCTGAACATGCTGATGTAGAAAACAATCATCCAATAAATCCACAAAAACCTTGCTAGTGTGTGAGTGACCAACCCACAAATTCCAGTCAATATCTGGGAAATTAAAATCCCCCATTATAAGACTCTGATTTACTGGCCCACTATATTTCCCTGTACAGTTTTTTATTATACTCATCAGAGTCATTGGGCCTATAGGCGCCTCCGTAGCCAGGTGGGAAGGAGCAACAGTGCGTAGCACACGCTTCTTGATTAGACCGGGGTTTGAGCCCGTCACCACCAAATACGGAGAATGCGGAAAGGTCAGGGAATGACCACCGCCATATTCCCGGAGCAATATGGCCTTAGTTGCTAATGCTCCTAAAAAAAAAAAAAAAAAACCAAAAATTGGGCCTATAGCAAACTCCTACTCTCAATTTTGATCTCCCAATGCTTATGTCACACCAAACTGACCCGACACTGCACTGTCCAGCAATGTCGACTGGCTTCACTTCCTTGGATTTTGTGTGTTTCTTAACTAATAGCATAACCCCTCCTCCCTTCCTATCCTTTCTGTACACATTGTACTTCCCAAATTCCAGTTCTGTATTCCTTATATCTGTGTGACACCACGTCTCTGATATCCCATCAATATCTGCCTTTGATGTTTTGAGCAATACCTCAAATTCATCAAATTTATTTACCAAACTCCTAGCATTGGTGTACACACAAGTACCTCCTAGAAAGTTACCAATAGGTTCAGTGTGGTGGACTCTAGAAACCAGCCTATAGAAATCATTTTAGAGGAATACTGGATCTCACCACAATGCCCATTATAACCTCAAAAAGCAACAGTCATACTGCATGATAGAAGAGATGGAGTTGTTGGTGCTTTGCTCTGGAGACTATATATGGGTTTCCCCACAAGTCTTGAATAAGGAAAGTGATGGTGTCACCAGTAACGTATTAAGGTATGACAACCAGCAACCAGGTTTTTGAGTGTTTTTTTAGATAGACCTAGGAACACTTATACACATGGTTAAGGGGGGGGCATATGCCCATTCTGCTTTCCCATGAATACGCCCTTGGGTTTCACAATGGATGATAAGTTATCTACTATCTAATAAAATACTGAGTCTAAATTTACGAATGAAACCTGAGACAAGGAAAACCTGTTAGCTGCTCTGGAGAGTTTTGCCATGATATGTAAGTAGGATTGAAATGGAAAGACTAACTAATTTTATTGAAGATAATATCCAATGCAGAATTCAGTTAAGTTAAATATCATAAAAAAACAAAAAGAGATTAGCCTATATGATGATCTGAAGAAAGCTCACCTAAAAAAAAAAAAAAATGTGGAACCATTTAAAACTAGTAAAGGCTAGTTGAATAGGTTTAAAATCCAGAGAGAAGCTCCAAGTGCAGATCAAGGAGCCAAAACTTTCAAAAAAGAACTTGTTAAAATTATTGAAGAGGGGTATTATGTGTTATACTTCTCAACAAGTTTTCAACACAAATGAAGCAGGACTTTTTTGGAAACGAATGCCTAAAAGAA
Organism: Mastigoproctus giganteus; assembly: GCF_048544385.1. Classification (NCBI taxonomy): domain Eukaryota; kingdom Metazoa; phylum Arthropoda; class Arachnida; order Uropygi; family Thelyphonidae; genus Mastigoproctus; species Mastigoproctus giganteus. The sequence continues at coordinate 121,105,958 of NC_143580.1, read as the reverse complement.
GTTTCATATTGAAAGAAAAAATACACGACGGGTTTCAAAATGGCAAAGGATCAGTTGACTTTATTGTTGGGTGGTAACGCTGAGGGGGATTTTAAATTAAAACCAAACCCCTTTTAATTTACCAGGAAGAGGGCCAAAATACAACCCAAAATCGACACATTTTTTATGATGAAATTCATCAATTAAATTAAATCAATTAAAATCAATTTATATCAATTAAATTCATGATTTTAATTAGAATTTTAAGTTTAATTTTGATACGGAAGTAGTTACCACATAATTATATATGTTTGTAATGCAGAATATTTTATATGTACAAATATTTGAATATTAAAATTTTCACCGACATTTGTGCATCTTTTCACTACCGTTTATTATTGATTAAGAAATATCCTATGGCACCGACCGCAACTTACAAATACATATGTTATCTTACGGGAATGTGCCGCTCATTTAGTGCAGATTCACTTAGCGCTCTGTTTTTCCGGAACGAATTATCAGCGTGAAGCGGGGGTCACCTGTATATCATTCTCAACTTCTGTTCCAGACTGATAACACCCACCTTCTGTTTACCGAGTGAGCAGCACTAAAGTGCAGGTGGCAAACCAGTTTGACCGGTAAGTTTCCCAAAGTTTGCCATGGTTCTCGTATTGGCTTTCTTTACCTTCGCCATTATTTTGTATAGAGCTAACTTAAATCAGATGTTGACATAAACTGACTCAGCAATAGTAAGTATTTAAAGTTTATTATCATCAAGGAGACCAAGAACATGAGGGTTGAAATGCTTTGTTTTAGCTTTTCTTTTGTTCATTTTCTTCACATATGCTCAAGTAAATGCCATCAATTTGAACATGTGTTGTAGATATTTATTTTTGTAGTATGTAGGGTAGACAGTAATAACACTTAATATATATATTAATTTTATTAATTTAAATATTTCAGTATAATATCTGACTTTTGTCGTCCCTCTGTATATGCACTATCCTTCAGAATTTATCATGTCATCTTACCCCAAGGAAGTAATGGCTAATTTCAGAGGCTATAACAGGCAGATAACAGTATACCAGTTAAAAAGAGGATATGAAAGGCATGTATACTCCATGACAGGTAGATTGAACAAAATAAGATGATGAAAAAAGGACCAAGATCCCTCACAAGAATGAGATACCCAAATTGTCATATAATGATGGATCTCTATTTGCAGTGACTGCACAAGATAAAACATCCCAATTACTTTCAGCATATTGGACTGTGGCTCTTGGTGTGGAAGTAGGATGTTGATAAACTCAAAATAAAAAGATAAAACAGCTTTACTGCTTATCATAAGAATGAAAATTAAAAACATAAAGAATCAGTAATATAAAAGAGTAGAAAATAAAAATAAGTAACATACATAAAAAAGCAAAACATTTTATTTATTTGCATTTTTTGTTTCTTTGAGTGCTTGCCACTCTTTGTATCATGTTGCTCTGAGCAATCATGTCATCAGCAGGTGCCCAATCCTCCCCTTTCACTCACTCACTCATACACATGCACACACCAGAGGTGAATTTGTCATTCTTGGATTCTAGGTCCACCCTCACATTTGGCCTCCACCCCTACACACAATGGCTAATATTGCACAACTATTGACCCAATAATTTCAAAATATCATTATCAGGTGAATCAAATGTAAATTACAGTTGTATATAATGTTATTTCAAACTTTTCAAACTGAAAATCGATATCATTTGTATGATTATCTGGCCCCACAAAAAAACTGCCAATAAGAATAATATACTTTTATGTTGCATGCTTGTGAAGGGAAGTCCTATAAGTCATTTATAAATTATGTAAAAGTGTATTTTTAATTTTTGTCTTACTCTGCCCACCACAATAATGCTTTGTAATGACAACTTTAATTTATTCTTCATTATTACCTATTGAAATACTCTAATTCAGATTATAGGTGTTATTATCTGATAACCCATTTCCCACGCAATATATTTACAAATTAAATAATACATTTAATTAAATTATTTACAAATTAAAAACAAAAAAAAAACACTAGGGGGAATAGATCCCCCCAAATTTCCCAGAAAATATTTTTAAGCAATGGGCATGTTAAATGCCAACTTGCACTTCAAGCAAGTATACTGCCCCCCCCCCCCCACACACACCTTGGCTTGGCGCCTCCATAGCCAGGTGGGCAGGAGCAGCAGTGCGTAGCACGCACTTCTTGATTAGACCGCGGTTCGAGCCAGTGAGCGCCAAATACGGAGGATGCAGAAAGGTCAGAGAATGATCACCGCATATCCCCAGAACAACAACTACTAGTTCCCAAAGGAACTAGTAGTTGTTGGTGACTCTATTGTCAGGGAAATGGGAAACATGCTTTGTAAAAAAGGATAGGTGGAACAGGACCAGGGCATGTCTGCCAGGGGCAAAGGTTGATGACGTTGTAGAGCGGATATCATCTTTTAAGGGCACAAAAGGTGATATAGTTGTACACGATGGCACTAATGATATTAAGAGTAGGAGACCGGCGGAATTACTTAACAAGTACAGGTCACTGTTGAAAAAAAGCCGCGGATTAGGGTTGAATTTGAAAGTGTCTGCAATTCAGCCCAGACACGATAGGAGGGAGTATATGATGAGAGCCCTCTCGATCAATTCAGCCCTGGAAGGATTGTGCAAGGCTCAAGGGGTAGAATTTTTTTCAGCCTGATCTGTACTTGTTAACAGGAGAGACTGCTTCTACAGGGATCGGATGCACTTAAATAGAAAGGGTGCAGGAATGTTTGCTGATGCTATCAAGGCAGTGTTAGGTGGGTTGGAAAAGTGCTAGATTGGGGGGATACAAGGACTAATAGATTAACAGTAGCCACTGGCAGAGGTGAAAGTGATTCTTGCACTGCTTCTATTGGAATGAGCCGCAGCCTGGAAAATAAGATGCAGGATATTTCAGAGACTGCTGGGAATCATTGGGGTACAAATAAACACATAGGTTGTGTTAGGGTAGCTAAGAAAAAGAACAGGTGCATGTATACTTGCGTGTACACCAATGCTAGGAGTTTAGTAAATAAATTTGATGAATTTGAGGTATTGCTCAAAACATCAAAGGCAGATATTGTGGGGATTTCAGAGACGTGGTGTCACACAGATATAAGGAATGCAGAACTGGAATTTGGGGAGTACAATATCTACAGAAAGGATAGACAGGATAGGAAGGGAGGAGGGGTTATGCTATTAGTTAAGAAATACATAAAATCCAAGGAAGTGAAGCCAGTCGACATTGCTGGACGGTGCAGTGTCGAGTCAGTTTGGTGTGACATAAGCATTGGAAGATCAAAATTGAGAGCAGGAGTGTGCTATAGGCCTAATGACTCTGATGAGTATAATAAGAAACTGTACGGGGAAATAGAGTGGGCCAGTAAATCAGAGAGTCTTATAATGGGGGATTTTAATTTCCGAGATATTGACTGGACTTTGGGGGCTGGTCACTCACACACTAGCAAGGCTTTTGTGGATTTACTGGATGATTGTTTTCTACATCAGCATGTTCAGGAGGCAACTAGAGGGAGTAATACTCTTGGATTTGATTATCAGTAGTGATTCTTCATGCATTAAGAATCTGCAGGTAAATGAACCACTAGGTGGCAGTGATCACAGTGTGCTGAAGTGGGATTTACTCAAAGGGGTAACTACCATTAGGGGTAAAGGGAAGGGGTATTGCTTTCGTAAAGGCGACTACGATGGACTGAGACAGTATTTAAATTCTATACAGTGGGACCAACTGATGATGTTACCAACAGCAAATTCAAAATGGGAAGCATTCAAAGAACTTATCTAGGAAGCTACTAGGCGTTACATACCAACTAAGAAATATTGTTCAAGGTTTAGGCCTAAATGGATGTCAGATGAACTGATGAGGCATATGGCAGAGAAGAAAAATGCATGGGATACATACAAATTAACATGTGACACAGAAGCCTATGATAGATACAAGTTGATCTGTAACCAAGTTACAAAGGAGGTTAGGCAGGCGAAGGCAGATTACGAGAAATCCTTGGTAAGGGATGCGAAGAAACACAGCAAAGAGTTCTTTACTTATGTAAACTCTAGAAGGAAGGGGATGAATCAGATTGGTCCACTTGATATCGATGGGTCAACTGTTGATGATCTTGCTCAGGTAGCTAACAAACTAAATGAATATTTTGCATCGACATTCACACTCGAGGAGTTATTCAGCGAGGGGAATGCCAGAGGTGTATTCAACTCTGGCAGTAAGCTAGAGAATCTTGTAATAACTGAGAGTAAAGTGGAGGAGAAATTGTTGAAGATAAACACAAGAAAGGCACCTGGGGTGGATGGGATCTATCCAGTTATATTAAAGGAGGCAGCAAAGGAAGTACGCAAACCTTTAGCCATAATTATGAGAGCTTCCTTGGACTCAGGGGAGGTACCCATGGACTGGAGATGTGCAAATGTGACCCCAATTCACAAAGGGGGATCAAAGGCTGACGCAAGTAATTATAGACCTGTGAGTTTAACTTCTGTTCCTGGAAAATTAATGGAGGCACTGGTTAAAGAAGCACTGCAGGATCATCTGGACAAGACTTCAGTTATAGCTCGGACACAGCATGGTTTTGTTAAGGGTAAGTCTTGCCTGACCAATTTGATTGGATACTATGATGCAGTCACAAAAGAACTGGATGCAGGGAATAACTTTGATATTATATACTTGGATCTTAGAAAGGCTTTTGATACTGTTGCACATGGAAGACTGCTGAACAAATTGGAGCAGTGTGGCATTGGAGGCAAATTGCTGCTATGGATAAAGGGGTGGTTGAGGGGGAGAAGACAGAGAGTGGAAATCAATGGACACTGCTCATCGTGGACTAATGTTATTAGTGGAGTCCCTCAGGGTTCAGTATTGGGTCCTTTATTGTTTTCTGTATTTATAAATGTTATTGATGATGGTATATCAAGCTTAATGTCCGAGTTTGCAGACGATACGAAGGTTGGCAGGGTTGTCAAGGACACTACTGACACTATGCTGCTGCAACAGGATCTGGAAAGGTTGAGCAGATGGGCTGAGAGGTGGCAAATGAAGTTTAACATTGACAAATGTAAAGTACTACATATGGGAAACAGCAACCCCAGAGCAACGTATCAACTCTGTGGTACTACACTGACAGTGGTAGAGAATGAAAAGGACCTGGGGGTAATTGTGCAGGCAGAGATGAAGTTCTCTGAACAGTGCAGACAGGCTGCAAGAGTAGCTCATGGTGTATTATCAATGATATGTAGGAATGTTTCTAGCAGGGATAAGGAGGTGATTATTCCCTTGTATAAGGCAATGGTCAGGCCACACCTAGAGTACTGTATACAGGCCTGGAGGCCTCATTTCAAGAAGGATGTAGAGCTGCTGGAACGAGTACAGAGAAGGGCAACAAGATTAGTGAATGGAACAAAGGGGTGCTCTTACGAAGAAAGGCTTAAGTTTTGCGAATTACAGTGTCTGGAGACTAGGCACCAGCGAGGTGATCTGATAGAGGTGTACAAAGCCTTGAATGGTTTGAGCATGCTCAATGCTAATGGGATTCTTCCTCTTGCTCAGAATAATCACCTGAGAGGGCATAAATTCAAATTGAGGAAAGACAGATGTAGGATAGACGTGAGGAAATTTGCCTTTAGCCAGCAGGTGGTTGGTTGGTTGCTGGAATAGACTTCCATCCCTTGTCGTGGAAGTTGATAGCCTAAATAAGTTTAAGGCTCAGCTGGACAGGTATTTCGAATGAACAGAGGGGTGAAGTGGAAGTGGTTATTTTTTATTTATTTATTTATTTTTTTTGGCTGATGCTGCATAAGCTTGCTTTCTTGCATCGAATGCCTCTACTAATGCTAATGGTAATGCTCCTAAAAACCAAATAACAACACCAACACCTTGGCTTCAGAATTGTATACCTCCCTAAAAAAAGAAAAAAAAGCTAGAACTAAAAAAAAAAACCTAATAGCATTATTAATATTTTATTAATAGAGTGCACACTGCTTATTGTAATCATGGATAATGTAAAGATCACATTTGTTTATGAATTCTCTCATTTGTCTGATTGGGAATTCATAAAATGAAGTCCCAATCAGACATATACAGATACATAGAAAAAATGGCATTTATTGCAAATTATGCTTTATGCATGTGCAGTGGAAGTGATTGTGCAACACTCTGATTTGTTCTTTAACTATGACAAATTGCAGGGCTAGGATCAGGGTTTCACCCAGTGAGTTCAAAGTTAACAAATTTTAAATTTTTTGGTAGGTCAACTAATACTAATAGTGTAGCTAAGATATTATGATCCAATATACTGAAAAAAGTAATTTAAAAGTAAAATAAGTAAGAGCCATAACCCCCACCCTATCAACCATCTTTACCCTGCCCGCCCCTCTCTCTCTCTCTCTGAGAGAGAGAAAGAGAGACGTGTTTCTTATCATAAACTGCCTAAAAGTGAGCAGATAATTTCCAGAATCTGATCAAGTCCACATAGAGGTTGAACCTGTGTGTTGTGAGATGAACAGCAATAAAAAAAGATGATGGCAAGAATGTGTTACAAGATAAATAATTCTGAGGTGTACATTAAAAATCTGCTTAGGCAACTTGAACGAGCAAGCAAATATTATCTCTCTCTTTATGGATGACTTATCTCTCATTGACTGGAAATTGCGTACTGGCAGTACACCAAGTGGGACAAGATTTTTGGTTGAAATTTACGGTGTTTACCCATGGATCTTTGCAACAAGGAATGAGGAGATGGCCTAGCTCCGCCCAGTAGTTTACAATGATTGGATGATCTATTCCTTGCATAACTCTGTTTCCCGATTTTTAAACCAGTGCCAAAGGGGGACCCCAAAACTATTTTCCCTCTTTTGGTGCTGGTTTAAAATCGGGAAATGATTTTCTCCCTTTGCGCCTGGTTTTAAATTGGGAATAGATCGCCCATCACTGTGAACCAGTGGGCAGAGCTAGGCCATCTCTTTGCTCATTGTTGTAAAGATCCATGGGTAAGCACCATAAAGTAAATTTCAACCAGATTTTTAAACCAACTGGATGACTGCTGTTTACTCCAGCATGTCAGAAGAAACTAGCATTCAAATATCATTGAGCTGATTCTTGCCAACAATTCACACGCTATTAAGGATATGGTGGTACAGGAACCAATAATGAGCAGGTTCCATAATATTACAATGTGGTACCTGCTCATTATTGTCCAAATAAACTTCAGCATTCAAAGAAGGGTAAGGCTTAAATTTCAAGATGGAATACTATAGCAGTTTCAAGTATTTCTTTGTGCTCTATTAATTGGAGAGTGGAATACTATAGCAGTTTCAAGTATTTCTTTGTGCTCTATTAATTGGAGAGTTAATTATATGCTGTGGGACAATTAAAAACTATTGTGAGATACTATTTCATATGATAATTGTGTTCTTTACTTCATTTTTCTTATGCGAATACTGACATTGGTAAAAAAAAAACCAAAAAAAAAACCCAGTGATGGCGCAAGGCAGACAAAAGATAAGACGAAAAATCCCAATTAAAGGCAGCTAAGAACTGGAACAAGTAATTCAACTAGTAATTGAATACAAGAAAGAAGGGAGAAAATTACTGCACCCCTCCTTAAAAGATGGTAGCCCCTCCAGATAAGATCCTTATTATGAGCCTTATATATAAGACAATGGTATAACTACACTTGGAATATTGTATACAGGTCTGGAGGTCACATCTAAAAAAATGAGATGGATGACAAGAAAGACATTTGCTAATACTGGTAACAAGACCACTGATGTGATAGGGCAGGCAAAAGATAAGAAATCCTAGCAGAGGCAGCTAAGAATGCAAACAAATAGTTCAATTCACATTTGAATACAAGAAAGAAAACCAGATAGTCCCCTCCCCTTTAAAAGATAGTAGCTCTCTATATAAGAGAATCCTTAAGACTTAGAATATTTTATACAGGTATTAGTAAAATAATAAGAGGAGTTTACCTCAATATAGTACATAGAAACACTTCCCTATGATACCCTTCAGAAATTAAAACGGAAAAAACAAAAAATCGACAACTTACCGGTACATTAGAGTAAAATATAAATAATTAAATAATCAATTTAACACAATTCAAATCAATTTAAAACAATTAAAAATCAAATTAACGCAATTAAAAGAATCTAACAAAAATATTCAAAACGATTTTCCTTCCTGAAGCTGACAACGCTTTTCGACCGCATATCGTGATCACAGGAATGAAAATTACCGAATCGGGTTAAACCTGAAACTTAAATAGTGATTATTTGTCTTCGCGTATGCGCGTAAAGGTCCACGCATTGGAGATCAAATATGGCCGCCGAACATTAACAGAATTCTCGTGTAATTTAATTTCAATGGTTTCTGCAATTAATAGTCGCGTAAAAAACCCTTGGCATGACATTTGCCGTTCTTCCAAAGCACCCACCGATCACCAACATCGCCTTGGGTGTGGAAGCGAGCTTATCACGCCTCCTGGAAGATACAGCCAACGCTATCCGGTTGAAGACTGCAGCAGTTCTACACCATGCTCGCCGCGTCTCTTCAAACCTCAACCGTATGCAGATTTCTACCCTCAAAGCACTGAAACAGGATTCGTCCATCGTCATCCTACCGGCGGACAAAGGCCGTCGCACGGTTGTAATGAACCACGCTGATTACGTGGCGAAAGCCTTACTGCTTTTACGAGACACTTCCGTCTACAAACCCTTAGCCGTTAACCCCAACAGAGCTTTGGAACGATGGGAGTCAGAGGTGAATATCCTCATCAACAGCTGGCTGAAACAAGAAAAAATCACACAGTCAACCCGTAATCACCTCCGTGCCTCCGGGTGTCAGATCCCACGGTTTTACGGCCTGCCGAAGGTGCACAAAGAAGACACACCACTAAGACCAATTGTATCCTGCTGTGGATCACCGACTTACGAGCTGTCCAAGTTTGTCTCGAGACTTCTTTCTCCTCTAGTTGGCAAGACCACCTACACCGTCTCCAACAGTGTTGGGTTCATAGAAAGGATCCACTCTATATCCATCTCACAGGATCAAGTCATGGCTTCGTTCGATGTAATATCACTATTTACCTCCATCCCACTGGAACTTGCCATCTCTTGTGCAAAACAACTCTTGGACAACGATGAAACCCTTAGCGACAGAACTAGGCTGACGCCTGATGACATTTCCGCCGCCCTCAGACTGTGCTTAACAGGGGGGTGCAATCATGTTTAACGACTCAATCTACCAGCAGATACATGGCACAGCCATGGGTTCCCCTGTCAGCTCTGTCACAGCAAACATCATGATGGAGGAGTTAGAGCGACGTGCGTTTACACACGCGCCAGATCACATCGCCTTTTGGTGTCGCTATGTAGACGATGTGTTCGTTGTCATCCCTAGAGACTCAGGTCAACGGCTCCTAACCCACCTCAGCTCACTATCGCCCTTCATAAAGTTTACGATTGAGCTGGAGTCGAACAACTCTATACCATACCTAGATACACTTGTCCGGCGCAAAGACACATGCCTGAAGACGACAGTTTATCGCAAACCTATGTGTGCTGGCCAATTTACCAACTTCCGGTCAGCACACACGCGGGGCCACCTCCTCTCCACTGCCCGAACCTTGCTAACTCGCGCCTGACACACTCCAGATCCGCAGATGAGAGACGCAAAGAGATTACCACAGTCAAAGTAGACCTTACGAAGTGTGGCTATCCCATCGACGTCCTTGACAAGTGTGATCTACAGGCACACGACAACACGACGACCAACAGCAACGCCAACACGACGACCAACAGCAACGCCAACAGTGACGAGTCATCCACGAGGGCATTTATCCCATACTACCCCAACCTGTCACAACAGATCGGTAGAATCTTAACATCATATGGGATAAAATGCGTCCAACTCCCAGGCAAGAAACTGCGTTCTCTTATCTCCAATGTAAAAACACCCGTCCCCACTCTTCTACAGAGCGGTTTGGTCTATCGCATCTCTTGCCGTGACTGCACCAGCTGCTACTTTGGAGAGACTGGACGTCGACTCGAGAAACGTCTCTCAGAACATAAAAGGGCGATCCGTTTGGCAGATGTAGAACATTCAGCTATCGCCGAGCATGTCTGGACAACCCGCCACGACATCGACCCACACCGCGATGTCGTGGTGGTGGACAGGTCCCACCATTACCTAAAGCACACCTGGTTGGAATCGTTAAATATAAAATGCTCGGATACCTCTTTGAACAGGAACAGTGGTTGCCAAGTTAACCCCACACACAGCATTGAGGCCCGAGATTTATTTCTTAAGACAATTTAATCATCCTTTTTTCTCAAGACAATTAACAAATTTCATTAATAAATAAGCAGTTTTTTAAATTAAATGTAACACATTCTTATCAGCCCGGTGACTGGCCACCCGAGTGCTGCTTAGACTCATGTCACGCTTATAGGAATATCAGTAAATAGATAGTCATGAAATATTCAGCAAAACCAGTGTCAAATAAAAATATACATCACAATCTGATTTTATTCTAGTGTTGGTGAATATATTTTACATTTTTGTGTGTATGCACACTGTTGTCGGAGGGTAATATGTTTTATTTCATAATACAAATTTGTCTAGCTATGGCCAGTGCTGTCGCTTTAACATCTTTCCTAGATTTGACTTTTTTTTGTTTAAGTGAAGCAAAAAACTACAAGGACTACAAATGAGTTATTATTGTGCCAACCAGAAACAACTAAATTGTGGATTCTTTGATCCTCGCATATGACGTTCTGAAACTGACCAGTGCACTGGGAGGAACTCTTCCTATTATTAGGATTTATCCTGTAGTGTACAAAGAACAGAATAAACAATGACGAAGCAGAGTAAAGTGTCTACTTCAGTCACCCCAAAGTATGCAGTTTCGTTAAATTTATGGTTTTGGGGTTCATTTGCCATTTTCACAACATTCTACCCTTTTCTATTGCTTTGTTTCTATAAGCCAACAGGGCTAATAGAAACAAAGCCTATAAGACACAAATAATACATTTTATAATGCTTTTATATGTATCTCTCTGCTTTCATTTGTGGTAGGAAAATTTGTTGTAGAGTTACTTGAAGGAGAAACTGGGGAAACAAGAGAGTAGGAAACAGCATTAGCATCAGTAAATGCATATGATGCAAGAAAGCAAGCTTATACAGCATCAGCCAAAAAAAAAAAAAAAAGAACTTTCTCATTTCACCCATCCACTCACTCCAAATGTTTTAGTTCTGCCTTGAATCTATTTAAGCTATCAACTTCTACAACCACAGATGGAAGTTTGTTCCAGTAATCAACCACCTGCAGGCTAAAGGCAACCTTCCGCACATCTATCCTACAACTGTCTTTCCTCAATTTGAATTTATGCCCTCTCGGGCTATTATTCTGAGCAAGAGGAAGAATCCCATCAAACCATTCAAGGCTTTATACACCTCAATCAGATCACCTCGCAGGTGTCTAGTCTCCAGACACTGTAATTTGCAAAACGTAACCCTTTCTTCGTAAGAGCAACCCTTTGTTCCATTCAGTAATCTTGTTTCCCTTCTCTGTACTCATTCCAGCAGCTCTACATCCTTCTTAAAATAAGGCCTCCAGACCTGTATACAGTACACAAGGCATGGCCTGACTATTGCCTTATAGAAGGGAATAATCACCTCCTTATCGCTGCTAGAAAAATTCCTGCATATCATTGAAAAGACACCATGAGCTAATCTTGCAAACCGTCTGCACTGCTCAGAAAACTTCATATCTGCTTGCACAATTACCCCCCCCCCCCAGGTCCTTTTCATTCTCTACCACTGTCAGAGTAGTAACACACAGTTGACACTTTACTCTGGAATTATTGCTTCCCATATGCAGTAACCCCAGAAGTTTAACATTTGTCAATGTTAAACTTCAGTTGCCACCTCTAAGCCTATCTGCTCAACTTTTCTAGATCTTATTGCAGCAAAATACTGTCATTAGTTTCATTAATAACCCTGCCGGCCTTCGTATTGTCTGCAAACTTGGACATTAAGCCTGATATACCATCATCAATATCATTAATAAATACATAAAACAACAATGGACCCAACACTGAACCCTGGGGAACTCCACTAATTACATTAAGCCCAAGAAGAGCAGTGTCCATTGATTACCACTCTCTGTCTTCTCCCACTCAACCATCCATTTATCCATAGCAGCAATTTATCTCCAATGCCACACTGCTCCAATTTGTGCAGCTGTCTTCCATGTGCAACAGTATCAAAAGCCTTTCTAAGATCCAAATATATGATATCAAAATTATTCTTTGCATCCTGTTCCTTTGTGACCATTTCATAGTATCCAATCAAATTGGGTTGGCAAGACTTCCCCTAACAAAAAAGGTCGCGGGTTCGATTCCCGCCTCGGGCTTGGATCAAAGTACTGCAAAAACCTTGGGAGGTGCAATATGGCCACAGAAGCTGATGCGCCAACAACTACCAAATAAAAAAAAAAAAAAAAAAAACCCTTAACAAACCCATGCTGTGTCCGAGCTATAACTCAAGTCTTGTCTAGATGATGCTCCAGTGCTTCTTTAACCCATGCCTCCATTAATTTCCCTGAACAAAAGTTAAGGTCTCTAATTACTTGTGTTGCCCTTTGATCCTCCTTTGTGAATTGAAATCACATTTGCATCTCTCCAGTCCATGGGTACCTACCCTGAGTTTTTTCCTTTTGTGCTCGGTGAACAATGAATGTGTACTTCTAAATAGAGAAGGAATCTCTCATAATTCATTCAACCTATCAACTTCCACGACAGCTGGAACAAACTTTCATCTGTCGTAGAAGTTCATAGGTTGAATAAATTTAAGGAGGAACTGGACAGGCATTTGGAGGGAATGGTGTGATTTTTTTTTTTTTTTGGCTGATGCTGCATAAGCTCATACACTTGCTTTCTTGCATCACATGCCACTACTACTACTAATTATGGCTAAGGGTTTACTTACTTCCTTTGCTGCCTCCTTTAATATAACTGGATAGATCCCATCCACCTCAGGTGCCTTTCTTATGTTTATCTTCAACAATTTCTCCTCCACTTTGCTCTCAGTTATTACAAAATCATCTAGCTCACTGCCAGAGTTGAATTCACATCTGGCATTTCCCTCTCTGAATAACTCCTCATGTGTGAATGTAGATGCAAAATACTTTTAGTTTGTTGGCTACCTGAGCAGGATCATCAACAGTTGAACCATCGATATCAAGTGGACCAATCTCATTCATCCCCTTCCTTCTAGAGTTTACATAAATAAAGACCTCTTGGTTGTTTTTCTTTGCCAAAGATTTCTTATTATCTGCCTTTGACTGCCTAGCCTCCTTTGTGACATATCTCCTTTGTGACAAAGCTTATATCTATCATAGGCTTCCATGTCACCTATTCATTTATATGTATCCCATGCATTTTTCTTCTCTACCACGTCTCATTAGTTCATCTGACATCCCTTTAGGCTTAAACCTTGAACAATATTTCTTAGTTGGTATGAAAAGCCTAGTAGCTTCCAAGATTAATTCTTTGAATATGCTGTTGGTAACATCATTAGTTGATCCCACCGTATAGATACTGTCTCATACCAACGTAGTCTCCTTTACAAAAGCAAAAACCCTTCCCTTTACCCCTGATGTTAGTTACATCTTTAAGTAAATCCCACTTGAGCACACTGTGATCACTGTCACCTAGAGGTTCCTTTATCTGGAGATTCTTAATGCATGAAGAATCACTACTGATAATCAGATCAAGAGTTGTTGTTGTTATTTGGTTTTTAAGAGCATTAGCAACTAAGGCCATATTGCTCCGGGGATATGCGGTGGTCATTCCCTGACCTTTCCGCATCCTCCGTATTTTGTGGGCACAGGCTCGAACCCCGGTCTAATCAAGAAGTGTGTGCTATGCACTGCCTCTCCTGCCCACCTGGCTATGGAGGCGCCTCAGATCAAGAGTATTACTCCCCCTAGTTGCCTCTCAAACATGCTCATGTAGAAAACCAATAAATCCAATCATCCAATAAATCCACAAAAGCCTTGCTCGTGTGTGAGTGACCAACTCACAAATTCCAGTAATCCCCCATTATAAGACACTCTGATTTACTGGCCCACTCTATTTCTATGTACAGTTGTTTATTATACTCATCAGAGTCATCAGGCCTATAACAAACTCCTACCCTCATTTTTGCTTTCCCAGTGCTTATGTCATACCAAACACTGACCTTACCCGACACTGCTCTGTCCACCCATGTCGACTGGCTGTACTTCCTTGGATTTTATGTATTTCTTAAATAATAGCATAACCTTTCCTCCCTTCCTATCCTGTCTGTCCTTCCTGTACACATTGTACTCCCTAAATTACATTTCTGCATTCCTTATATCTGTGTGACACCACGTCTCTGATATCCCAACAATATCTACCTTTGATGTTTTGATCAACACCTCAAATTCATGAAATTTATTTACTAAACTCCTAGTATTGGTGTACAGGCAAGTATACATACACCTGTTGCTATTCTTAGCTAACACAGACCCATGTATTTGCTTGTTCCGTAATAACTCTCAGCAGTCTCTGAAATCCCCTGCACCTTGTTTTCCCGGCTGCTGCTCATTAAATAGAAACAAAACAAAAAATTTAGCCAATCACAGAGATTTTCATTTGCTTTATTGGCAGAGAAGGAAAGTTCTGCGTTATCAAGCATCATGTACTATTCTGTGATTCTATCTTTTCCAGTGCAGTGATCCTACATTTTCAAGTTTCTTAGAGCACGAAAAAAAATTTACCCATTACCACCATTCTTTTCTAACTTACAATAGAAAGGCTAAAGTATATTTATTATTCCAGTTTTCATTAGTGTACATGATGGACCATTCACAAATTAAGAATGATCTATGCCATTGGCAATTGTGAAATGTTATTCAGTTTTGAAACTAATATATATCACTCATTGCTGTAGATTTATTATTATTATTATTTATTTTTTTACTATTCTTTGCATTGTGCTACAATTTCACAGAACGATTTGTAATTTTAATTTTTCTGGTGTCAGGAAATTTTTTCTTATTAAAAATTTGTTGATGGATCATTTACAGATCAGAGAAAGATATGATACAAATTTCAGAAATTTATTTTTCTTGTCTACACCTTTTCTTTTTTTTCCTTTTGTGCTCAGTGAACAATGAATGTGTACTTCTAAATAGAGCAGTATGCATTGATTTGCTTTATGTGCAGAATTCAATGCAACTTTGTATTGATTCTATAATAAGTGATTTTATTATTCCATATAAGTGAATAATAAATTCACATAGAATTTATGCTGGTTCACTTTTCAAATTACTGGAGTATCCTGCCCAAAATATAGATGCAGCAACTTAAATTGTTTCTGAATGCAAACCGCCGTTCTGAATAGATTTAACAGAGTGTTGATGAAATTCATTAAAGAGGCCTCCGGAGTCAGGAATTCGATAATTCATTTTTAATGTCATTAACCACTGACTCAAAACTGCATATACAGAATGTCTCAAAAATATTGGTACAAACGTTTAGGGGAGGTAGGTAACATCTAAAGGAATGTGAATCGCATAGGAACCCATAACCAGAAACATCACTGTAAGTCGGTAGATGGCACTGTTCATCAGTTCGCGAGAGGGAAAATTTCTGGTTTACTCATTGAAGCAGTAGTCGCTGCATGAAGAGCATGCATCAATATACGAACTGTGAGCTGGCAGACAAGCACCTAGTATATGGATTAGCAGAGGGCAATGGACGAGCCGCTCAACGAATTTATGGAGAATGCTTCTCAGACAGACATGTACCGGACCACCGTTTGTTTGCGCATGTGCATCAAAATTTGTGCAATTATGGGTCATTTAGAGGTAACAGGAGTAGTGTGGGCAGACCACGTTCGACGCGAGCTCCCGTCATGAAAAAAAGTGTGTTGAATGCCGTCCAGAATAATCCTACTACCAGCACACATGCCATTGCCTCTGCCTTAGGAGTGTCTCGTTGCAGTGTACAGCCTGTCTGGCACGATGATTCCTTACACCCCTTTCATCTCCAAGGGTTCAGTTACTGCTCCCCCAAGATCATCCTGCACATGTGGCTTTTGCGCAGTGGTTTCTCCAAGAAAGTGTTCAAGGCTTGAATTTTCCAGCCTATGTTTTGGTCACGGATGAGGCTTATTTCACTCGGGAAGGCTTATTCAATCAGCACAATGCTCATGTGTGGGCTCATGACAACCCACACGGTGTGTGCCCCCATGCGGCACAACATCGCTTCGCAATAAATGTGTGGGCAGGCATGGTCGGTGACTGCTTAGTCGGCCCATACCTGTTACCATCCTGCATGAACTCCGCTAAATATCGGATCTTTCTTGAACAAGTTCTACCAGGATTACTTGACGATGTTCAGCAAATGTGAGATGCAACAATTGGTTTCAACATGACGGGGCACCTGCCCATTATGGAAGGTGTGTTTGTGACCATTTGAACAGGTGTTTTGGGCGTCGATGGATTGGCCATGGTGGACCCGTTGCCTGGCCCCCACACTCACCTGATTTATCGAGCCTTGATTTCTTTCTGTGGGGGGCCCTCAAATCTATTGTGTATGAATCGCCTGTGGAGACGGAAATGGATCTCGTGGCGAGACTCGTCTGTGCTGCTGCTACTGTCAAAGAAACTCCTGGTGTGTTTGACCATGTCCGCCAATCCATGCTGCGTTGGTGACACGCATGCATCGCGTCTCATAGTGGAACCTTCGAGCATCTGTTGTAACATCATGAAATGCATCCATCTCGTACTCCATTGTTAATATTATGTCAAATAAATGTTTGCCACTAATTACTGTCTTGTGTCATTTCTGCTTCTTGTGCCGCTGCTACTACTTTCCCGTGACGTTTCCGGTTGTGGGTTCCTATGCGATTCACATTCCTTTAGACGTTACTACCTCCCCTAAAAGTTTGTACCAATATTTTTGCCGACCGGGCTAGCCAGGTGGGTAAAGCGCCTGCCTGGCAACCCAAAGGTCGCGGGTTTGAATCCCGCCTCAGGCTTGGACCAAAGTACTGCATAAACCTTGGGAGGTGCATTATGGCCACAGAAGCCGATGCGCCAACAACTACCAAAAAAAAAAAAAAAAAAAAAAAAAAAACCAATATTTTTGAGACACCCTGTATAACTTTATTTACAATAAAACATACTTAAAAATAAAAATCTTCAAAACTGCATTATACTGTAATTAAGACAAAACCAAACTAAAATAAAATAAAATAAAAGTGTATATTACGTTAATATAAAATCACTGATTAAAATTTTAAAATTAAATTTAAATTTAAAGGTTGAAATCACTTAAAACCCTATACAATAGCTTTCTGCAGCAACAGCTGCCTTCATCAGCTGAGGTGGTTACGGGTTGTCCACAATATATATATATATATATATATATATATATATATATATATATATATATATACCTACATATATCTCAGCAGGTCTGCGACAGCCACTATGACACATGAGCACTACTAACTTCCCACACATTGGAACTGGAAACGGTTCGGGTATGCATCGTTCTAAATCGCCTGTCCCTTCCTAAAATGAGGGACTCAAAAAGCGGATGAATATGGCAACCATTATTCCTATTAATACTATAGCATCTGGACGAACATATCCATAAGCTCTCTAGCCACTTCCGGTTCCAGAAACTAAAAAGTTTTTGGGCGAGACGAGCGATTTAGAATGATGCATGCTCGAGCTATTTCTGGTTCCAATGTACAGGAAGTTAGTAGTGCTCATGTGTCATAGTGGGTGTTGCGGACCTGCTGGGATATATGTAGGTATATATATATATATACAGTATATCGAGGATTTCCTGTGCGGACGTGCCTTTCTGCCGCTCTTGGAATAGAGAAGTTTTTTCTGATTTATTTTCTGCTTTATTAGTTTAAATTGACATATTAACTTATTTCTAGAGTAGCTTTATATTCCTATTTACGGTACTTAAAGTTAAAATAACTTAGATAGAGATTTTGTAGGTATTACTTAGTATCGGAAAGGGTATCAAATCCACGTGTTTACCGTTCATAAACGGCCGCCATTGCTACGTGAAAATTAATCAGTAAAATCTATTAATCTTGTCGAACTTCATTGGCAATTAAATTGTAATTTTAACTATACATATAACCACTTAGGTTACGGAACATAAATAATTAGTAAAAATAAATAATTAATACATAACTTGATACAGAAGTTATATAAAGGGATTTCGTAGATAACACTCGTTACTGAAGCGCGATACAGCATATCCGGAATTCGATAGCATTAGCTTTGTATAGTATAGTGCATAATATAATATTGTCAATTAATCAGTACATCTATTAATCTTGTTAAACTTCATTGTCAATTAAATTGTACTTTTAACTATATATATATAACGACTTAGAGTACAAACGTAGCAAATAATTAATACATACTTGATACGGAAGTTATATAAAGGGAACTCGTAGATAACACTCGATACCGAAAAATAAATATAGCGTTATAACTGTGTTAAGATACAAGTTTAAGGTTTTAATTTTATTCTGAAATTGTAATTTTATTGACATTTAAATCGAAATCATGACTCTGACCAGAGCAGCAAAAGGCTCAAGCTAATGGGAGTGCTGTGACTCAGGGGAGAACTGAGGGGGGCGGTTGCCCCCTGAATCACGGCCTTTTAAGATGCACTGTTTGCTTGATGTTTGCGGAGCAATCGGGTACGGGACATGATACTGCCATGGGGGATGTCTTTGTGTGTGCACGATGCAAGGAGTGCAAGGAAATTAGGCGACAACTCGGCGTTGTTATGGGCCTATATGAGACCTTGAAGGACAGGGTGGATGCCCTCGAAGGAAATAAATTGAGGGGCCCATCAAGCTCTCAGCTGCCCACATCAACACCAGAGCTTGGACTTGGTCATCTTGCAACACAGAGGCAGCCCCCAAGGCAGAATGCGCTGGTCCAACAGGAACTAGTAGTTGTTGGTGACTCAATTGTCAGGGAAATGGGGAACATGCTTTGTAAAAAGGATAGGTGGAACAGGACCAGGGTATGTCTGCCAGGGGCAAAGGTTGATGACGTTGTAGAGCAGATATCATCTTTTAAGGGCACAAAAGGTGATATAGTTGTACACGTTGGCACTAATGATATTAAGAGTAGGAGACCAGCGGAATTACTTAACAAGTACAGGTCACTGTTGAAAAAAAGCCGTGAAGTAGGGTTGAATTTGAAAGTGTCTGCAATTCTGCCCAGACACGATAGGAGGGAGTATATGATGAGAGCCTTGTCGATCAATTCGGCCCTGGAAAGATTGTGCAAGGCTGAAGGGGTAGAATTTTTTTCAGCCTGGACTGTACTTGTTAACAGGAGAGATTGCTTCTACAGGGATGGGATACACTTAAATAGAAAGGGTGCAAGAATATTTGCTGATGCTATCGAGGCAGTGTTAGGTGGGTCGGAAAACTGCTAGCTTGGGGGGAGACAAAGACTAATGGATTAACAGTAGCCACGGGCAGAGGTGAAAGAGATTCTTGCACTGCTTCTATTGGAATGAGCAGAAGCCTGAAAAACAAGATGCAGGATATTTCAGAGATTGCTGGAAGTCATTGCGGTACAAGTAAACACATGGGTTGTGTTAGGGTAGCTAAGAATAGAAACAGGTGCATGTATACTTGCGTGTACACTAATGCTAGGAGTTTAGTAAATAAATTTGATGAATTTGAGGTATTACTCAAAACATCAAAGGCAGATATTGTTGGGATATCAGAGACGTGGTGTCACACAGATATAAGGAATGCAGAACTGGAATTTGGGGAGTACAACGTCTACAGAAAGGATAGACAGGATAGGAAGGGAGGAGGGGTTATGCTATTAGTTAAAAAACACATAAAATCCAAGGAAGTGAAGCCAGTTGACATCGCTGGACAGTGCAGTGTTGAGTCAGTTTGGTGTGACATAAGCATAGGTAAATCAAAATTGAGAGTAGGAGTGTGCTATAGGCCTAATGACTCTGATGAGTATAATAAGATACTGTACAGGGAAATAGAGTGGGCCAGTAAATCAGAGAGTCTTATAATGGGGGATTTTAATTTCCCAGATATTGACTGGAATTTGTGGGTTGGTCACTCACACACTAGCAAGGCTTTTGTGGATTTATTGGATGATTGTTTTCTACACCAGCATGTTCGGGAGGCAACTAGAGGGAGTAATACTCTTGATCTGATTATCAGTAGTGATTCTTCATGCATTAGGAATCTGCAGATAAATGAACCACTGGGTGGCAGTGATCACAGTGTGCTGAAGTGGGATTTACTCAAGGAGGTAACTACCATCAGAGGTAAAGGGAAGGGTTTTTGCTTTCGTAAAGGAGACTATGCTGGTCTGAGACAGTATTTAAATTCTATACAGTGGGACCAACTGATGATGTTACCAACAGCAAATTCAAAATGGGAAGCATTCAAGGAACTAATCTTGGAAGCTACCAGGCTTTACATACCAACCAAGAAATATTGTTCAAGGTTCAGGCCTAAATGGTTGTCAGATGAACTAATGAGACATATGGCAGAGAAGAAAAATGCATGGGATACATACAAATTAATGGGTGACGTGGAAGCCTATGATAGATATAAGTTGGTCTGTAACCAAGTCACAAAGGAGATTAGGCAGACAAAGGCAGATTATGAGAAATCCTTGGCAAAGGATGCAAAGAAAAACAGAAAAGAGTTCTTTACCTATTTAAACTCAAGAAGGAAAGGGATGAATCAGATTGGTCCACTGGATGTTGATGGTTCAACAGTTGAGGATCCAGCTCAGGTGGCTAACAATCTAAACGAGTATTTTGCATCTACATTCACACATGAGGAGTTATTCAGGAAAGGAAATGTCGTAGGTGAAGTAAACATTGGCAGTGAGCTAGATGATTTTCTAATAACTGAGAGGAAAGTGGAGGAGAAATTGTTGAGGATAAACATAAAAAAGGCACCCGGGGTGGATGGGATCTATCCAGTTATATTAAAGGAGGCAGCAAAGGAAGTAAGCAAACCCCTAGCCATAATTATGAGAGCTTCTTTGGACTCAGGGGAGGTACCCATGGACTGGAGATGTGCAAATGTAACCCCAATTCACAAAGGAGGATCAAAGGCTGACACAAGTAATTATAGACCTGTTAGTTTAACTTCGGTTCCAGGAAAATTAATGGAGGCACTGGTTAAAGAAGCACTGCAGGATCATCTAGACAAGAATTCAGTTATAGCTCACACACAGCATGGGTTTGTTAAGGGCAGGTCTTGTCTGACCAATTTGATTGGATACTATGATGTAGTCACAAAAGAACTGGATGCAGGGAATAACTTTGATATTATATATTTGGATCTTAGAAAGGCTTTTGATACTGTTGCGCATGGAAGACTGCTGCACAAATTGGAGAAGTGTGGCATTCGAGGCAAATTGCTGCTATGGATAAAGGGATGGTTGAGTGGCAGAAGACAGAGAGTGGTAATCAATGGACACTGCTCAACGTGGACTAATGTTATTAGTGGAGTTCCTCAGGGTTCAGTGTTGGGTCCATTGTTGTTTTCTGTATTTATAAATGATATTGATGATGGTGTATCAGGCTTAATGTCCAAGTTTGCAGACGATACAAAGGTTGGCAGGGTTGTTAAGGACACTACTGATACTATGCTGCTGCAACAGGATCTGGAAAGGTTGAGCAGATGGGCTGAGAGGTGGCAAATGAAGTTTAACATTGACAAATGTAAAGTACTACATATGGGAAACAGTAACCCCAGATCAACGTATCAACTCTGTGGTACTACGCTGACAGTGGTAGAGAATGAAAAGGACCTGGGGGTAATTGTGCAGGCAGATATGAGGTTCTCTGAGCAGTGCAGACGAGCTGCAAGAGTAGCTCATGGTGTCTTGTCAATGATATACAGGAATTTTTCTAGCAGGGACAGGGATGTGATTATTCCCTTGTATAAGGCATTGGTCAGGCCACACCTTGAGTACTGTATACAGGTCTGGAGGCCTCATTTCAAGAAGGATGTAGAGCTGCTGGAACGAGTACAGAGAAGGGCAACAAGATTAGTGAATGGAACAAAGGGTTGCTCTT
Source organism: Mastigoproctus giganteus (assembly GCF_048544385.1). Classification (NCBI taxonomy): domain Eukaryota; kingdom Metazoa; phylum Arthropoda; class Arachnida; order Uropygi; family Thelyphonidae; genus Mastigoproctus; species Mastigoproctus giganteus. The sequence continues at coordinate 121,083,740 of NC_143580.1, read as the reverse complement.
ACGAAGAAAGGCTTAAGTTTTGCAAATTACAGAGCCTGGAGACTAGGCATCGCCGAGGTGATCTGATAGAGGTGTACAAGGCTTTGAATGGCTTGAGCATGCTCAATGCCGATGGAATTCTTCCTCTTGCTCAGAATAATCACCTGAGAGGGCATAAATTCAAATTGAGGAAGGACGGATGTCGGATAGATGTGCGGAAATTCGCCTTTAGCCAGCGGGCAGTTGGTTTGTGGAATAGACTTCCATCGCTTGTTGTTGAAGTTGATAGCCTAAACAAATTTAGGGCTCAGCTGGACAGGTATTTCGAACGAATTGAAGGGTTAAATGGGAGTAGTGGTTGTTTTTTTTTTTTTTTTCTTTTTTTTTTGGCTGATGCTGAATAAGCTTGCTTTCTTGCATCATATGCCTCTACTAATGCTAATGCTAATGCTAATGTCAGCTGATGAAGGCAGGCAGCTGTTGCTGCCGAAAGCTACTGTATAGTGGTTTTAAGTGATTTAAACCTTTAAATTTAAATTTCATTTTAAAATTTTAATCAGTGATTTTATATTATCGTAATATACACTTTATTTTATTTATTTTAGTTTGGTTTTGTCTTAATTACAGTATAATGCAATTTTGAAGATTTTTATTTTATTTTTATAGTATGTTTTATTATAAATAAAGTTATATATGCAGTTTTGAGTCAATGGTTAGTGACATTAAAAATGAATTGTGTTGATGAAAACTTGTCCTTTTTTCGTTTGTGATGGTTCAAATACTTTTGAGTATGTAACTTTTTTTTTTTTTTTCCACTTGTGAATTTTCATACTAAACTATAGTATATAATTTTGCCCCTTGTGAAAATGAGCAAAAAATATATTCAACACTTTCGTGATCAATGGCTCAAAGATGCTAAATATAAGAACTGGCTCTGCAAATTAGATGATGATTATTTAAAATGTTTTTGTAAATACACGCTGACAGCCAAATTAAGTGATATTGAAATGCACTGTAATACAAATTAAGCATAAGAAAGCCGAAGAGTTCTTTAGTTTTCAACATCATAGAGTACTGCCATTCAAGAAAATTGGTGATACAGTAGATGCAAAGGCAGAAAGCAGCATAGAATTTTTCATAGCTGTGAAGGGGTGAATCCAGGTTTTGTGGGGCCTGAAACTTATACAATTTTTGGGGCCCTCTTTAAGAAAAATAATGCAAAATTTCTTTGTATTCTTTTTTTTAAAGTTAGTGGCCATTCCAACAGGAGGGGAAGTGCGACTGGTCCAAGTGGAAGGAGACAGCAGTCTTAACAGATTGCAGTTAAAATATCTTACTCTTGCAAATTTTACAAAAACATATTGCTAGGGCTATCCCAGGGCCCTGAAGGGGCCCGTACAAGTGTGGGGCCCTGAAGCTTCATTAGCTTCACAGTAAATCTGCCTCTGCATGTACTTCTATTATTCTTTTCTTTTATAATTTTCTTACATATTTTGTAAACTTGTTTGCTCCATGTGTTGTATTGCCAAATGTTTGGAAATAATATCTTATTGTCATTTTTTGTAATTAATATGTATTATTATTCACATGCTTTCCTAATATTCATATAAAGATAATCAATCAAACATTATTTATGTGCTTATCAGTGTTCCTAAATCTCTATATATTAAAAAAAAAAAAAAAAAACACAAAAACCTGGTCGCCATGCCGCCTTACGATGATACCTGGATATGCCAGTGTATGAGTGTATCTTACCATCATTAACATTGATGAGATCATCAAAATCATTAGATTTCAAGAAGATATCCACGGAATTGAGAAACACTAACATTTCCTCAGGCCAAAACCCCTAAACTCCCTTTGATTTTTCCTGGTTACTGAACAAAGCAGAAATTTAGAATTATAAGGAAGCTACTGAAGTGGATCAGTGACTGGCTTAGTGATAGGAGGCAGAAGGTTTTCCCATAAATGGACATGCTTCAGAATGAACTAGCACGGCAAATGGAGTCCCTCATGGATCAGTGCTGGGCCTGTCCTTTTCTGATCTTCCTCATTGACAATGATAATGAAGTACTGGAAAAGATGTCAAAGTCTGCTAATGATTTGAAGGTTGGAATAGTGTACCATATGACTGTGATGTATCAAAAGGATTTGTACCATTTTAGAAAAATGGCAATTAAAGTTTAATGCTTCTAACTGTAAGGTCTTGGGGAAAACAGAAAACCTTGGAATAACTTACAGACTGGAGGGAGGGAGGAATTAAAAGTGATTCACGACAAAAAAAAAGATTTACAATACAATCAGATATGAAGTTTATCATTCAGTGTACACAGAGAGCAAGGAAACATGTTGCCCCCTCTCAATGATTATTAAACTTTTGCAAGTAAGGAGATAAATGGCATTATTCCTTTATATAAGACAACAGTATGACTGCACTTGGAATGTTGACACACCTAAAAACAGACACAACTTCTAGAGCAGATTCAAAGAATACAACAAGATCGGTAAAGTGCACCAATCCTGCAAAACTTAAATTTGACAGCTTGGGGAGAATAGACTGGTAGAAGTGACACAAATATTAAATCTTAAGCAGCAAAGATCTAGATCTCATAATCTAGATATTGTTCTTTCATTATCGAGAAAGCTAGATCTTATGCAGTTTACTTCAGGCAGTGTTGTAGATCACCAGTGGAATAAATCCCCCCCCCAAATATTTGAGGTGTAAGCTTGTACAGTTCAAGGAAGAATCAGATGGTCACATTTTGGTAACAGAAAAATGTATGGGTGACTTTGGATTCTGACCTCCCACCTCCAAGCTTTCTTCCATTATTTCACAAGTCTGGTGCTGATATGGTGTGTGTGTGTGTGTGTGTGTGTGTGTGTGTGTGTGTGTGTGTGTGTGTGTGTGTGTGTGTGTGTGTGTGTGTGTGTGTGTGTGTCATCTTTTACTTAATATTTATGATTTTATTTAATTTTGTAGTTCCCGAGTCCAGTGGACAAAGTGATGAGTCTAAATCTAGTTATTATTCGCCACCAGAATGCACTGGGTATGACAGAGAAATCAGAAGTGTAAGTATTTAAAAATTATCAAACCAGTTATGTAATATGTATTTTAATAAACAGAATCTATAAAATTAAAAAATACGTTTTGATAGTTTAAAATAAGATTTCATTAATATTAAAATATTATTTTGAAAGAATAGATTGATCACATATGAAACTTTGTGACATGGTAATAGCACTTGCAGTAGTGAGTACATCACAAATTTTAACAAAACTGTTCTTCTGTTAATATAAAGGAACTTTTTTTACATGAAGTTCATGCACTTGAGGAATCTTATATTAAATTCTTACCTTGTAAAGAAAAGCTGATATACTTCTACTCTATATTATATGTTGGTTAATTTCTGAGTCTACAAAAAGTGTCAGCTTCATTATCTAGGGGGAAAATTAAAGAAATCACAAAGGAGATTAGGCAGGCAAAGGCAGATTATGAGAAATCTTTGGCAAGGATGCAAAGAAAAACAACAAAGAGTTCTTTACCTATGTAAACTCTAGAAGGAAAGGAATGAATCAGATTGGTCCACTGGATATTGATGGTTCAACTGTTGATGATCCTGCTCAGGTGGCTAACAAACTAAATGAGTATTTTGCAACTACATTCACCCATGAGGCGTTATTCAGGGAGGGGGAATGCCAGAGATGACTTAAACTCTGGCAGTGAGCTAGATGATTTTGTAATAACTGAGAGGAAAGTAGAGGAGAAATTGTTGAAGATAAACATAAAAAAGGCATCTGGGGTGGACGGGATCTATCCAGTTATATTAAAGGATGCAGCAAAGGAAGTAAGCAAACCCTTAGCCATAATTATGAGAGCATCTTTGGACTCAGGGGAGGTACCCATGGGCTGGAGATGTGCAAATGTGACCCCAATTCACAAAGGAGGATCAAAGGGTGACTCAAGTAATTATAGACCTCTTAGTTTAACCTTAGTTGGCCAACTTTATAGTTGCCAACATCTGACTTTCAGAAAACTAAGAGGTTTTGTAATTTTATCAGAAAAAAAGCAGGAGACTTGAAATATAATTTCACAGATAACACACTATGCAATTTGCTTTTTATTGATGACTACAATGCTGTAGACCTTTTAAAGTACAATATCATGTTCATAATTGTGGCAGTTTTTTTTTTTTTTTTTTATAATTTTGTAGCATAAGCAGTCACAATAGGTAATTTTCTGAGTTTTATAACACAGCTGTGTATCAGTATATATGTTCGATTTTTTTTTTTCTAGTTAACAATTCTATGCTCACTTAACTCCAAATAATTGAATTCAAATCTTAGTAGCTGAAGTTATAAAAGAAAAAACTTAAAAACACTCAATACAAAAAATCACATCATTTTCTATATCTGAAATATTTAGCATTTTATGACAAGGTGGCCATATATGAACTTCATGTTTAATTTTTTTTTTCTTTCAATAATACTAATATGTATTATAAAATTAAAATATAATTTTTGTATTGGAAGTAGTAATTTTAAGTTTTATTTTTTAACTTAAATAGCTGCGCAGGCTAATATCCTTGAGGCGGTCGCAGATGGTCTACGAGCCTGTCAGAGACATTCTCTCAGATATGCCAGACAAGCTGTACTTGCTACCTGGGAGTCTAAAATGCTGATGGAACTGATATTTGGGTGACACTCAAGTCAAGTGACCCAATTTTGGCAAAGTCTGGACAGTCTGTGACAGCCAAATCCTCTACTTCCACCTTCACAATGGTGGGACTGTTAGTAATCCTGGGTATAAACCCCATGCACAATCACACTGTGGGTGACCACCCAGGTGTGAACCAATGTAAGCAGCGGTCGAGGTGTGGCGCCCACACCACACGGAGGAATGCCACCCCTCTATGTTACCAGGCAATACTAGGTAGTACGCGAAGCTCATTAACCAGTGCAATACCACCACTTTGCTTATTGGAGGCTTGAAGTGGTGGAACTTATATTTAGTCTCCAGAGCTAAGTTCCGGTCAACCCTCCCCATCTCTTCTATCATGCAGTATAATCGATGTCTTTTGAGATTATGATGAACACCACAGCGAGATCCAAACTTCCTTACATTTCAAAGGTACAGCTCTAAAGCAGCGTTCGCAGGCTGGCCGCTAGTTAGTACACCGGACGGAACCCATTGGTAACCCTATAGGAGACTTCTGGATCAGCTAGTGTACAATCTTGCTGCCAGATAGTGACTGGAGGAAGTCCGAGTAGTGTGTATGCGAAGGGGCATTGTCAAGGCCACATTATGTCAAGGATCTGGGTATATTCTTACCACGTGTACACCATATCCAAAATTTTCCTTACTTCATACAGCATGTCTCACCCCATACTTTTCCTACTATTGAGTACACAATGAATTGTCAAACTAATAGAGCAAACTTATCTGCAAAAAGATCTAAACTTCCCAAACACTTCCTAGTTCATTTCACATGGTCTCAGTTCTAATCTCAATGATGTCTATTTCCACTCACAGTCTGCCAAACCCCATGTAATTTTTCTGACAGAATCTCAGTTATCAGTTGATTCAACTACTGCTCATCTCAGTTGCCCGAATTATTCGCTGTATGATTCCTTTCGCTGTATAGTAGTAGTAGTAGTGGCATGTGATGCAAGAAAGCAATTGTATGAGCTTATGCAGCATCAGCCAAAAAAAAAAAAATTACACCATTCCCTCCAAATGCCTGTCCAGTTCCTCCTTAAATTTATTCAAACTATCAACTTCCACAACGACAGATGGAAGTTTGTTCCAGCAATTAACCACCCGCTGGCTAAAGGCAAATTTCCGCACATCTATTCTACATCTGTCCTTTCTTAATTTGAATTTATGCCCCCTTAGGTTTGTAATCTGAACAAGTGGAAGGATCCCATCAGAATTCAGCGTGCTGAACCCATTCAAGGCCTTATACACCTCAATCAGATCACCGCACAGGTGTCTAGTCTCCAGCCACTGCAATTTGCAGAACTTGAGCCTTTCTTGATAAGAGGATCCCTCCATTCCCCTCACCAATCTTGTTGCCCTTCTCTGTACACGCTCAAGTAAATCTACATCCTTCCTAAAATGAGGCCTCCAGACCTGTACGCAGTACTCAAGGCGTGGCCTGACCATTGCCTTATACAGAAAGATAATCACCTCCTTTTCCCTGCTAGCAAAATTCCTATATATCATTGACAAAACCCCATGACCTGCCCTGGCAGCCTGTCTGCATTGCTCAGAAAACTTCATATCTGACTGCACAATTACTCCCAGGTCTTTTTCATTTTCTACCACCTTAAGTGTAGTACCACATAGTTGGTACGTTTCTCTGTGGTTACTTCTACTCATATGCAGTACTTTGCATTTGTCAAGGTTAAACTTCAGTTGCCACTTCTTAGCCCATCTGCCCAAATTATCTAGATCCTGTTGCAGTAGCACACTGCCATTACTGTCATTAACAACCCTGCCAACCTTTGTATCATCTGCAAACTTCGACACTAAGCCTGATATACCTTCATCAATATCATCGATAAATATACAAAACAACAGTGGACCCAACACCGAACCCTGTGGGACTCCACTAATAACATTAGTCCAAGAAGAGCAGCACCCATTGATTACCACCCTCTGTCTTCTCGCACTTAACCATCCTTTTATCCATTGTAGCAACTTACCCTTAATACCATTCTGCTCCAATTTGTACAATAGTCTTCCATGCGCAACAGTGTCAAAAGCTTTCCTGAAATCCAAATATATGATATCAAAATTATTTTTGCATCCAGTTCCTTTGTAACCACATCATAATATCCTATCAAATTTGTCAGACAAGACGTTCCCTTAACAAATCCATGCTGTGTCTGAATTATTGCTGCAGTCTTGTCTAGATGATCCTGCAATGCATCTTTAACCAGCGACTCCATTATTTTACCCGGAACAGAAGTTAAACTAACTGGTCTGTAATTACTTGTGTCACCCTTCGATCCCCCTTTGTGAATTGGGGATACATTTGCACATCTCCAGTCCGTGGGAACCTCCCCTGAGTCCAAGGATGCTCTCATAATTATGGCTAAGGGTTTGCTTAGTTGCTTTGCTGCCTCCTTTAATATAACTGAATAGATCCCATCCACCCCAGGTGCTTTTCTTGCATTTAACTTCAACAGTTTCTCTTCCACTTTGCTCTCAGTTTTTACAAAATCATTAAGTATCCTGCTACAATTTGATAACCTTCTGCCATTTTCAAACCTTAATAATTCCTCACGTGTGAATGTAGATGCAAAATACTCATTCAGTTTGTTTGCTATCTGAGCAGGATCATCAACAGTCGAACCATCGATGTCAAGTGGACCAATCAGATTCATCCTCTTCCTTTTAGAGTTTATATAAGTAAAGAAATCCTTGCTGTTTTTCTTAACATCTTTTGCCAAGGATTTCTCGTAATCTGCCTTCACCTGCCGAACCTTCTTTGTGACCTGATTACAGATTAACTTATATCTGCTATAGGCTTCTGAGTTGCTTGATAATTTATATGCATCCCATGCATTTTTCTTCTCTGTTACGAGTCTCATTAGTTCATTTGACAACCATTTAGGCCTAAACCTTGAACAATATTTCTTAATAGGTATGAAACTTTTAGTAGCATCCACAATTAATTCCTTGAATGCTTCCCACTTAGAATTTACTGTTGGTAACATCGTCAGTTGATCCCACTGTACAGAATTTAAAAACTGTCGGAGACCACTGTACTCGCCTTTACGGAAGCAAAAACCCTTTCCTTTACCCCTGATGGTAATTAAATCTTTAAGTAAATCCCACGTCAGTACACTGTGATCACTGCCACCTAGTGGTTCTTTTATCTGCAAATTCCTAATACATGAATGATCACTGCTGATAACCAGATCAAGAGTATTACTTTCTCTGGTTGCCCCTCGAACATGCTGCTGCAGAAAACAATCATCCAATAAATTCACAAAAGTCTGACTAGTGTGTGAGTGCCCAACCCACAAGTTCCAGTCAATATCTGGGAAGTTAAAATCCCCCATTATAAGACATTCCGATTTACTAGCCCACTCTATTTCTCTGTACAACTGTTCATTGTATAATTCTATATGTCCTTCCAATATTCATTGTCAGAGACTTGGTAATTTGGAATCTCCTCTTTTCGATCTTCTCTGGCTTAAAATCTCTTTACCTCATTCTGTCAAATTCATTTGTTGTCTCTACCATTCTCCCAACTCCACTAATGATGGGCTGAGATGGTAAAGCCAACAGGCATATGGAAACATGAAAAAAAAAAAAAAAAAAACCAAAGTTATTTCATCACTTTCATAGTAAGGGAATCATTTGCAATGAATTTGTTCCCAGGGCAAGACAATAATAATAAAGAGCATTATATACAAGTTTTTGATAATTTGGTTAAAAGAATTCATTACACAGGACATTGCATTTGAGAAAAAATGAACTGGTAAATGAAATGGAAAAAGAAAATGAATTTGAGAAAAAATGAATTGCACAACAATGCAACAATGCAATTAATAGTATCAGTAGTGGAAATGATGCAAGAAAGCAAACTCAAAAGCATCATCCAAAAAAAAAATTATACATTTCAGCCTTCCATATCCTCTAAATATTTGTCTAGTTCTTCCTTGAATTTAATTTAGTATTAAAGGTGACAAATGATGACAAAAGTGTGTATTGCCTGAGCAAGAGTAAGGATGCACATTTAGTTTACTCAATCCATTCAAAGCCTTAAATATCTCAATCAGACTTTACGGGCTCCTAATTTCCAGACACTGCAATTTTCAGAACTGAAGTTTTTTTAGTAAGAGTACCCTTTTATTCCCTTCATTAATCTTGCTGCCCTTCTCTACACCCATTCCAACTAATCAACATCCTTCCTAAAATGAGGCTTTCACACCTGTATACAATACTCAAAATGTGGCCTAACTACTGCCTTATGCAAACAGAATGATCACCTCCTCATCCCTGCTGCAAAAATTCCTGTATGTTATTGACAAAATCCCATGAGCTGTCTTGGCAGCCTATCTTCATTGTACAGAAAATTTTATGTCTAACTGCACAATTACCCCCAGGTCTAACTCATTCTCCATTAACCTAAGCGTTGTACATGCAGCTGGTGTGTTATTCTGGGATTACTGCTACCCATATGCATTGGTTGATCATCTTGTAATTATTCTGATCACAGAATAATTGATATTTATTCTGTACATGATCTTTTTGCAGTAGTATCCTAATTACTCTCATTAACCATCCTGCCAACCTTTGTATCAATTGAAAACTTTGATTTTAGGCCTGACTTGCCTTGATCAATATCATTAATAAAAATTGAAAACAATAGTGGTTTCATCACTGAAACCCTGGGAGGACTCCACTATGGCTTTTGTATAAGGCCATGCCTTATACAAAAGCTTGTATAAGGTCAGGCCATGCCCTGATTACTGTGTACAGGTCTGGAGGCTTAATTTTTGGAAGGACGTTGAGTTGTTTCAGCATGTACAGAGAAGGGCAACAAGATTGGTGAGTAGAAAGAAGGGATCCTCTTACCAAGAAAGGCTCAAGTTCTGCAAATTGCAGCAGCTGGATACTAGGCACCTGTGAGGTGATCTGATTGAGGTGTATAAAGCCTTGAGTGAGTTGAGCATGCTGCATTCTTCCACTTGCTGAGATCACGAACGAACCTCAGGGGGCACAGTTGTAGAACAGATGTGCGGAAATTTGCCTTTAGCCAGCAGGTGGTTAATTCCTGGAACAAACTTCCATCTGTCGTGAAAGTTGAAAGCTTAAATAAATTCAAGGAGGAACTGGAAAAACTTTTAGAGGGAACGGATGTATGAAATTTTTTTTTTTTTTTTTGGCTGATGCTACCTAAGCTCATACGCTTGCTTTCTTGCATCACATGCCTTCATTACTACTACTACTACTACATTAGTCAAAGAAGAGAAGTGCCCATTGATAACCTGTCTGTCTTTTGTCACTCAAACATCCCTTTGTTCTACTTCTTCACTTTTAACTTGTACTATTGTTTCTAGTTCAAGTTATTTAAAGAAACTCTTCCACGTGATATATATAGCTATCAACAGTTTTAACATCGAAAAATATTTCTTGACTGAATGTCTAAGAGTATGAAGAGGTTGTTTATGCATGGGTATTGCACTGCCATTATTTCTACTACCCAGGTAGTATGAATGCATCATTTATTCATATCTTATATTGTGAACACCTTCACAAGTAGGTATTGCACTAATTCGAATAAGTAACACTTTTCTGGTAGAAAGACTACTGTTACTTATTCTCAGATGGGCACCACCACCACCACCACCACCCAGACGTCACTGTTTCAAAGCTAGTTGTATATGTGTGGGATAACTCTACTATCCACTTATCCCTATTAGACTTAGAAAAGAAAAAAAGTAGAGGGATAGTAGGAGAAGAAGAAGAAAAGAAATGGGGTAGAAGAATGAAAGGGACTAATTCCTTCAAGTCACACCACTCAAGAACTTATAGACTCCTCGAATAGGCAATGCTGCCCCATTGAGGAAGACTGTTGTTACCTATTCTCAGAAACTCCAGGCAGCATAAAGCACCCGCTGACGGCACCATTTCGAAGCTAGTTTGGCTTCATCATCGGTTCAGGTACCCTGTTGCAATAGTCACAACCCAGTTATGAAGTATAACTCCACAATATGAGAGATGCTTGATGGTGTGTGTGGTTTAATCGAAAAATATTTCTTGACTGAATGTCTAAGAGTATGAAAGAGGTTGTTTATGCATGGGTATGACACACATCCATCATTTCTACTACCCAGGTAGTATGACTGCATCGTTTATTCATATCTCATATTGTGAACACCTTCACAACGAGTTGCCTAGTTTTAACAGTTGTAAATGATAACATTTTTGAAAGGTTTAGTGTTATTTTTGAATAATAAACAAGAAAAAATGGAAGGTGATATTTACTGGAGGTAGAGAGTTAAAAAGATGTATTACATACAAATTTCACATTTCATGTGCCAAATTTTTTTGAAATAAATTTTAAAAATCTTTGAAAATAAAAGTGAATAATAGTATCTAATATACAACATATATTTAAAAACATATTTTCCAAAACTATTTATGTATTTGGCAGCATATGCTGACATTTTAAATTTCATGCACTAACAGTTTTTTAAACTAGAAAAATGGAAGAGGTAATTGCTTCATCATTATATTTATGGCTGTAACATTTTTTTTTTTAATTTTTCAGAATTTTTTTTTTTTTTTTTAAATAAAAGTTAAAATAAGTATTCCAGTCCACTAAGAAAAGATTTACCAGTAACTTTACCTTTATCAGTATACCCCAAGAAAAACACACAAAGAAAACAATTTGCCCAGAAATTAAAAAGAAAGTTTATGCCTAGCAGGGACAGCACCACTGTATTTATAACAAATGGGGGTGCCAACAATACTGGGTTAATGGCCAAGAATGTTGCAGAAATAATTGGAACAGAACTGAAGTTCTGTTCCAAAGATACTAGCATGATTAGACAAAACAAAAAAAAGACTGAACAATTTCAGTATGAACATCCAAACAAATTTATTGACGATTGCAATTCATGTTATAAAATTAAGTTTTATTTTGCAATTTTTGATGTAACTTAATTCTTTTAGCATTAGCAGGGTACATGATGCAAGAAAGCAAGCTTATATAGCATCAGCCAAAAAAACACACAGACCCTTCTCATTTCACCCATCCACTTGCTCCAAATGTTTGTCTAGTTCTGCCTTGAATCTGTTTAAGCTATCAACTTCTACAGTGACAGGTGGAAGTTTGCAATCAACCACCTACTGGCTAAAGGCAAACTTCTGCACATCTATCCTACAACTTCTTGAATTAAAGGAGCAAAGCAATGCTTTTCTCTATGATATTTTAAATTTAAGAAATAACAGTGATGGGAAAAAGATAAACATCTGTAAAGAATTTAGGGAAAAAATTAATATTACCAGAGAGGGGGATACTGATGAGATGAGTTTGTACCAGGAAATAAACATTTTATTAATAAATATGAAATTTAGCTTAAATTTCATATTTCTTAATGCTGTCCTGGTGGAATGGTGAAATTATATCACCAGATCTGCCACCAAGTAGGAGAGAGGGGGATTAAGGAAGACTGACTATACCAATTGGTTTGTAGTTTTTAAAGAGCATGGAGGTGAGACAGGCATTCAGGTATCTTGGGGGGGGGGGGGTGCAGATTTTATAGTTTTTGTCTCTGTGGTGGTTTTAAGAATTTTTCTTTGCTTTCTTTACCAATACCAGTGGCAGGAAGTGAAAGATCATTCTTGAAGCAAAAAAATATTAAAATTATGTAAAAACTTCAATATCTTAAAAAAGATTAGTGATACCCATTGAATAACTCAAAGAAATATTTTGTTCATTAACAATCAATAATTTTATGGTATAAGTGTATAAAATCATCTGTGTGGAATGAATAAAATATCCCTTTTGTATACTGATCAAAGTGTAAAGTGTTTAGGGTCTAACAGCACCAGGGGTTCCCCCCATCTCCGCATTATGTACTCTGTTGTTTTTGTGTCACAGAACTCTGTTAAGGCCAGAGATTTTTCAAAGTATAGGGGTATTGTTCTATTGTGTAATGTCGTGGTATGTTGTTTCTCTGACCTTTTAGCCATTGGGCCACTGTTGGGACACCCCCCCCCCCCCCCCCGTTGTCCACTCTTTGCCACGAGGAGACAGATCAGGCACCTAGTAGAAGTTTATATTATTAGCACTCTGGCAGGCCCTGCCACCTAGTTTCCGAAGATTTCGGTGGCTGTATACTGATCAGTGTGGGTGGGGGTAGCTATTTCCTACTTTTTCAAGTATGAAATAGCTCCACACATAGTTTAGATATGTTTAGGTCCACATCTAGCCAACTACTTAGGTGCAGACCTGAATATTCATACAACACAAATAATCAGCATACAAGTTAGCACTAGATGGCATATGATGCAAGAAAGCAAGCTTATACAGCATCAGTAATACACAAGTTTATTCAGCTTCTGGGAGAGGCTGAGTGGGGGAATCATGCTGATCTTTTGCTCACTTTGTGTCACTTAGCTTTAGAAATAATGAAGTTAGAAAATAATTTGCGCTCAATAACAAGTCTATTATTGCTAAAAAGGTATCATTTATTCTTATTAGCTGACACTATGAGACAATAAAGAATAAAATTATAGTCACACCATTTGTGACTTTATAATTTTGGTGACAATGATAAAAATTGCCACCAAACAAATAGTCACAATAATACAGTCACTGTTTTGAGCTGTTTCTTACCTTTTATCTTAAAAATGTTGGATAATATTATCAACCATGAGCCCACTCTGATTTTCTTAGAAGGGTTAAGAGCTGTTTTATTATCTATTTTCTTAATGATTAAAAATTACCAATTTACGGTCAGTTATTAATTATAAATCATAACTCTTTGTAGGCAGAGGAAGGAACATATTCAGAAGAAATGCAAGATGCAGCTGTTAAAGTTCAGGCAGGTGTTCGAGGTTATCTTACAAGAAAAGGTTTGAAGGAAAGAGTAGATACTAAAGTTGGTACAACTGACATTACAAAAGGTAAGGATGTGAAAAGGTTTGTACCACAGTATTTTTTTCAATGAGCAAGATCACAGATAATCCCTTCATTTTTGAAAGGAATTTCAATTATATATTACTTTTGATGCTGGCAGGGGTTGTAATGGCAGAGATTGGCAGTTTGATGTGCTGCCTGATATGTAGGCCATCAAAGAGGCAGAGTTGCCAACCACTGTAGAGTTACCAGATGTCCCCAGAACCTGGTGCAAGTTCCTGTATTTGACTACTGTATCAGGAAATTATTTGTTCCCTGATTTTCAGAATTATATATATATATATATATATTTTTTTTTTTTTTTTTTTTTTGAGCAGTTTTAGATATGACAATTATTGTTCACTTGGAACTAGACATAAAAGACCTGTCAGGTTTAGCACTATTTGTGCAACTAATTTTTCTTCTAGTTCAGCATGTACTTTTGGTTTGTTGGTGTGAGAATAACATAAACAAGCATGTTTCTTCACTGCTGATCAATGTGTCTGCTACAGAAATTGAATATCCTTGTTTTAAGTTTATTGTACAAAATGTGTTTCTGGACTAAATTAATTATTATTACTGATGTAAAATGGTTTCTTGTTTCGATTATTATTATTTCTTCTCTTTATTGCTTATTTATTTGATAAAACATTGATAACTATGCTCGTATGAAAGTTTTTGAATTATTGCATGCTTATATTTATATTTTATGACTTTTTTTTTTTTTTTTTTTTTTTTCATTATCAGCAAACTCACAGTTTGGAATATGGCTATTACTATAGTAATAATAATAGCCATATAGCACAAGGAAGCCACAGGCTTTTGCTGCACTGGTCGAAAAAAAAGAAAAAAGCAGATAAGAAAATACAAAGTATTTGCTTCTATCCTCACATAGGTGAGGATAGAAGCAAATATCCTTACATAGGTCTATCCTCACAACTATGTGATCAATGGCTCGCTGGCTAAAAATAAAACTATCCAGTCAAAATCTCATCCCCTGTAACTTGAATTTATGCTCCCAATTTCTGGAATTCTCTATAACAGTGAAGATTCCACCTTCATTCATTTTATTAAATCTTCTCAGAGCCTTATAAACCTCAGTCAGGTCATCTCTGAGGCACCTGGTAGACAAAGTCTGTAGCCCACATAATCAGTCTTTCCTTATATGGTTGCTCTTTCTGCCAATCTCAACATGCCAGTAGTCCATCTTTGGACCCTTAAAGCTCAA